>NC_091227.1:4357364-4467364 GCF_040958095.1 Procambarus clarkii
CACACACACACACACACACACACACACACACACACACACACACACACACACACACACACACACACACACACACACACACACACACACACACACACACACACACACACGTGTCCCTAACCTGAATACCATGCAAGCTGATGGAGAAGATTGTGCGAAGAAAGCTAGTGGAACATCTGGAGCGAAAGAACTTTGTAACACAGCATCAACAGGGATGGCAAGTCCTGCCTCACAGGGATAATTGAATTCTATGACCAAGCAACAAAAATCAGGCAAGAAAGAGAGGGGTTGTCAGACTGCATATTTTTGGATTGCCAGAAAGCCCTTGACACAGTACCACACAAGAGGTTACTGAAAAAGCTGAAGATGCAGGCAGGAATGGAAGTGAAGGTACTAAATTGGATAATGGAATACCTAAGCAACAGAAGACAGCGAATCACTGTGAGGGGGTGTGAGGTCTCAGATTGGCGAGACGTCACCAGTGGAGTCCCGCAGGGTTCAGTCCTTGGACCTATGTAGTAGTAGGCATCCTTCAATCTCGGGAAACTATTTAGTTGCGCCCTAGTTATCAATCCTGGTGCAGCGTCTGGTGTGACTGATGAGGCCAATCCGAGAGTGGCAGTCCATCCCACACCGAGCACAAACGAAGTCCGATTCTGGTCTGTCTTCCTGGCTACCGGCTTTTCTTCTCTGTCTCTTTACCTCCGATTTCTTGGCAAGTGACCCCTCGAACTTGGAGAGACCTCTTTGAACAGACTGACCCCAGGCTGAACGGTCTGCTGCCAGTGTCTCCAACATAGCAATATCGACGTCCATGGCTTTCAGGTCCCTCTTGCATACGTCTTTTTACCGTTGCTGGGGCTTGCCCGTTGGACGCTTTCCCTGCATCAGCTCTCTGTACAGGAGTTCCTTGGGGATCCTGCCGTCGCCCATTCGCACAACATGGCCGAGCCAGCGCATTCGTCTCTTTTTCAGCATTGTGTACATGCTGGTGATTCTTGCTGTCCCCAAGACGTTGTTTGTCACCTTGTCCTGCCAGGTGATGTCCAAGATGTGTCCAAGGCAGCGCATGTGGTAGGCATTAAGCTGTCTTTCATGACGGGCGCAGAGTGTCTAAGACTCACTGCCATAAAGGAGAGTGCTCAGGACACAGGCTCTGTAAACCTGAATCTTAGTATACTCAGTCAGCCTATTGTTAGCCCACACTCTCTTTGTCAGTCTGAACATGGTAGTAGATGCCTTACCGATGAATTTGTTTATCTCCGTATCAAGAGAGAGGGAGTATGAGATTGTGGAGCCCAGGTACACGAATTCGTGAACGACTTCCAGTTTGGAATCAGAGATGTTGATGTCAGGTGGGGAGTCCACTCCTAGTCCCATGACTTGTGTTTTCTTCAGGCTGATGGTGAGTCCGAAAGCTTGACAGGCCTCGCTGAAGCGGGTCATGAGCCGTTGGAGGTCTTCTGCTGAGTGGGCAGTGACTGCTGCGTCGTCGGCAAAAAGGAAATCACGCAGACACCTCAGCCGAACCTTCGTCTTGGCTCTCAGCCTGGTGAGGTTAAAGAGCTTTCCATCCGACCTGGTCCAGAGGTAAATGCCTTCCGTGACAGATCCGAAGGCGGGCCGCAGCATAACTGCGAAGAAAATCCCGAATAGGGTTGGAGCCAGTACGCAGCCCTGCTTTACTCCACTTCGGATGTCAAAGGCGTCTGATGTTAGGCCATCAAAGACCACGGTGCCCCTCATGTTCTCATGGAAAGATCTGATGATGCTGAGGAGCCTGGATGGGCATCCGATCTTGGGGAGGATCTTGAACCTATACTGTTTCTGATATATGTAAATGATCTCCCAGAGGGCATAGAATCGTTCCTCCCATTGTTTGCTGGTGATGCAAAAATTATAAGGAGGATTAAAACAGAGGATGATAGTAGAAGGCTACAAGATGACCTAGACAGACTGAATGAATGATACAACAAATAGCTACTAAAGTTCAACCCGAGTAAAAGCAAGGCAATGAAAGAAGGCAGTGGAAACAGGAGGCCAGACACAAGATACCGAATAGGAGATGAAGTACATCATGAAACGGACAGTGAGAAAGATCTAGGAGTTGATATCACACCAAACCTGTCTCCTGAAGCCCACATAAAAATAATTACATCTGCGGCATATGCGAGGCTGGCTAAAATCAGACCAGCCTTCAGTGTGGGACATTTGGGGCTTGAATCTGATTATTTAAATATTAATGTAGTAAATTAAATTACGAAGGACCACCCGCTTTTATAGTAAAGAGGGAAACTGAGAATTTCTGATCATTAGATAATTCCTAGATGAACCAGTAACTATGGATAAAATACTAGAGAATATGATCATAGTAATAATTAATGGACTGTATAATTAAATGAATCAAACCCTCAAACACCTACATTGGGGGGTTATTACTGGAAGTCAGTACGTCCAGGAACTAGTGTGGTTCGTTCACTAATCCAAATTATAATAATCTAATCCTATGAATTATAGTGAAACTAATATCATTACCATGAATGGGAACATAGATTATAAGTATAGTAATGATAGTCACAATAAACACATGTTAATCCAAAGAAATTCTGCATATAAGTAATTCAGAAACTTCATGAATGAATATAAAGAATCTTAGCTTAAAGACGATTCCTTTATGTAAGCCACGACGCTTCCTCTAATTCCCTGGGCTCGGCTGGCTGACGAATGGGATGGATTAACATGGGAGAAGGCGGCAGGGAGAATTCTTTTCACGTGCTGCAAGACAAAATATTTACAGTAGCAACTAATTAAACTACTGAATCTCTATATTCAAGAATTTAAGAGTTACAGGTGATAATAAGTAATCACCTGTGGTTTGGTGTTATCATGCGTCGTCACGGTCAATCACCCAGCTACTACACTACACTTTACCAGATGCATCAAATAAAGATAAGATACTTAGCTAATATGGGCACTGTATAAGTTTTAAGATTGCCGAAATTCGCGTCCCCAGGCTCTGGCTTCAGCCTATCCTGGATAATGGCGCGCTTCACTGGTCGGTCACGTGCAGTCAGGAACCAGATTAAAAAGGTTCCTTATGTTACACCAGCACCAGTTGAAGATATTATCTGCAAGGTTGTTCACGCCTCACAGTGGCGACTTTCATCTGAGGATAGATAACGTCTACCCTGATGGCTGGGCAATGGCGTCTCCTCGTGAGTACGATACGGGTAGGTCTGCCTCAGAGCTTCCCTCCACCTGTACTGGCAAGCCTCTTCACCCCACGCCGTGTCTTGCGTTCATTAGACAAATTATTGTCATGAATATTAGTATTTCTCGCATTTACGCTTGAAATGTTGAAGACTGGACGGGTTTATTATTTAGAAGAGGTCAATATTATTATTTGCCAATTTAGGGATAGTAAACGGATAAGGGAGAGGAATTAAGGTCTCCCCGTGGCATTCACTCGTGAGTTTAACTTTTATTACTAGATAATTGCTATGACTCCAACACTCTATTCGGCTAGTTGGAGGTCAATTCATCTGTAATTAATTATCATACAGAATGCCTTGGTTATAGAGAATCGAATTTAATTCTCAGATACATTGGATATAATGTGTTTATTGTAAGGAAATCTGATGCAATACTGGCGTCAGATGACGTGAGAATTCTAGCCTACTGCACAGATGAAATTATTAGTACATGAGAATTCTACGTGGTGTTAATTTTACTTACTACAATAATTAGTAGAGTTAGTAATAAGTAATGAGAATACAGCAGTGTTGTATTCGGTGTTGGAAATATCCAACATAACTCCGGGGGGAGGATTCTAGGGTCGTAGTGTACTGTGGAGTACTGACCTATCCCGAAGTGATATTAAGATTAATACATTAATATGTTAATATGTTAGTATGTTAGTACACACATAACGAACGTCCCATATTTATCAAGGACTTACAAGAACTTGAGTCTTGCTATTTACATGTCAAATGAAACATGTTACTTATAGCCTACACAATATTTAAAGAATTGCTCTTAGTTGAGAAGTATAATAGGCTTGTAGTTTCCCTTAGTGGAAACATGTATTTAATATTGAAACATTAAATGATTAAGTTATCGGTAATCAGGAACTCTCTAGAGCTCACAATAAACTCAACAACTAGGGTCGCAGTGACGTGTAATGGTGTATTACGTAGCTGCTGAATCGTAGGTAAACTCAGAATAAGTTCCTAAGAACTGATAAACTATTGTATAATTATACAGTAAAGTATGATTAGTCATTTAAGATCAAGGAGACTATGACACTACAGTAAGGTCACTGTCTAGGGTCGCTGTGACTTGTAACTATTGAGTTACTAGACAATAACATCACGCAGCATCATGATCACCCCAAATTCAAATGAGGACATTGAATTTAATGTGCACTGCCGTGCAGTAGTCATTCTGACTGATGGTACAACTAATTTGCTAACTAGCTAAAATAATGGAAAAGCAGAGAACTGAAAAGTTTATTCATTAAAATCAAGGAAAATTCTGAGTCGACAGTGAGATTAGTAGCCGAGTCATTCTGACTTATGAGCGAATTAAATGGCAGCTCATAGGCTTGACACTGTAAACTGGTTACGAAATCACCTTTACATGAATTTGAGTTTATTGAATCAGTCTCTATAAGTATAGTCAACTGTAATTAATGGTGAGTACAGATTAGGCTAGTACTCAGTTGACACTGACTAAAGTCCCTAAACCTACCTAAATAAATGGTTTGAATTTCTAACCTACCTAAGTAAGGGACTAAGCTAATTGTGAGCAAAATGTACTCGAATTAACATTGTGAGCAGTATTGAGCTCATTAACAAGTCGAGCTATATTGAACTCGTGAACATGGTGAGCTATATTGAGCTCGTTAGCAGTGCTAATAGGGTGAGTTCAGTGAACTCGTCAACAGTGTTGACAGGGTGAGCTACAGTGAGCTCGTTAGCAGTGCTAACAGGGTGAGTTACAGTGAACTCGTCAACAGTGTTGACAGGGTGAGCTGCAGTGAGCTCGTTAGCAGTGCTAACAGGGTGAGTTACAGTGAACTCGTCAACAGTGTTGACAGGGGTGAGCTACAGTGAGCTCGTTAGCAGTGCTAACAGAGTGAGTTCAGTGAACTCGAATTAACGAGGTGGAGTTTTGCATTATTCAATTATCATGACGAGCAGTGCTCGTGGCATGGGGAACATTAAAGCGTTCGATTGTCATGGCGAGCAATATTAAGCTCGTACGCATGGGGAACAAGCACTCATATTATTACGTTAATTGTAAGGTGAGCTATATTAAGCTCATGAAGCATGTTAATTAACAATGCTGATGTTTAACGATAATGCATTAAACATGTTAGTTCTCTGTAAATTCGCTTACGTATTAGTAAGTTTGCAAGTTTGTTCGTGCTGCGCTCCTACACTAAATAAGCAGAAACGAAAGAAAAACAACTGAAACAAATTAATGCAAGTATTTATCACTAACTCTTAGTGCAGAAAACATGGTATTAAGAAGGTTTTCTTGGCAAACCTTTAAGCGCAAGTATAGTGGACCAGTGGTCCTAGTGAATTTATTACTAAATTCAGGAAATGCCAGTGGCATTGAGTGCTAGATTCTCTAGCCTAACATTATTAATTACCTAGGGGAGTACTAGATTCTCTAGCCCAACATTACAATTTACCTAGGAAGACTGAGTGTGGTCAATTACTACTTGTCGAGAATAATTCTAGGTCTGCAGTGAATTCAATGGTTTGGTCGCTGTGACTTGTACTTGTTTGAGTACGGACCATTGGTTTTCACTGAGAGCTATGAAACATCTCAGCGAGTATCAATTGCACTACATTCAATCTGAGTTTATTACTCAGCTGTGTTTCTCCTTTTAGCTTGCTGCTGGAGAATTGATTTACTGCTGACCAATTTATTATGGTTGGCAGGTTTAGGCTGGTTCACATTCAGAACTTTACCAGTAAGTAAGTAGCCACCTGCAGATTGGAGCATATTCATTCCCAATCGTTTAACATGTCCAGTTATGAACTGGTAATAGTAGTCGGCTCCTACTAGTACATCTACATTGTTAAGGCGGTCAGACGTTAACTTGTTGTCAGCCAAATTAATTTCACGTTCCTGCAGGAAGTGGGCTGTGTACCCCAGACCATTAATATTTAAGTCTAAAGGTATTTGATCTACAACAATGGCTTGGACAGCCTTGGCATGACTACCTAGTCGTACAAGCGGTTGAACTACTGAGTATTCATGGGTTCCTCGATTTATCATGGACCCTGACAAGTTTAATTTTACCTGTCCTATTGGTTGTAAATTAAGTGCCTCTGCTGCCCTTTGAGTAATGAAAGTTCTCTGGGAACCTTGATCAAATAGTCCACGTATGGTGATCTTGGTTCCTCTGTTCTTCACTTGAAGTTGGGCAGTAGGCAAAGCAGCATCCACTTGAGATGCTTGTGAAGTTACGCTGTACACATCTCGCACCTTGCAGCACTGTACTGGTGTAGATTCTCTACGTCCTATTCTAGGATTGACATAATTTGTCTTAACTAATTTGCACAGTGCAGCATGATGCTTGCCCCTTCTACACCTATTGCAGGTGTTCAGTGGGGTGTCACAGCTGTTAACATTATGTGGTTTGAGACACCTAGTACATTTGTGTAACTGTTTGAGTCGTCTGACTCTTGTGTCTCTATTAGGATAATTGGTACATTTGTACAGAGAATGTTTTTGATTGCAAAACAAGCACATTCTCCATCCTGCAGATCGTTTAGGGGTTACCGGTTTAGGTAAAACAGTATTTGCAGGTTGTGATGGTTTTGCTGTTTGCATTTGCTTGTTATTTATTCTCTTGTGAGTACTTGGTGTACTCTGGAGAACCATTAACAGGCTCTTGGGAGTGCTCTTTGGACTATTAGGTCTCTTAGGAGCACCTGTGGGGTTATTAGCAGTGCTCTTTGGACTATTAGGTCTCTTAGGAGCACCTGTGGGACTCTTAGGCCTCACTGATGAATCAGTATTTGACTGATTGTTGTTACATTGATTATTAGCACCTTTGTTACCTAGTGACAGTGTCACTTTAGGAGTTTCAGGTAAGGAAACTGATGTAGGTACAGTTTTGGTGCATTCAGATTTAGCATTAATTGCTTGGTCTGCTGTATGATTGCTCATATTACGCAAACCTGTAAATATATCCTGCATTGACAGGGTATTACCATTCTGGTATACATATAATTTATTAAGTGTGTCACCAGACAATTTTCTTTGGATGATAATTTTAGTCATTCACTCAGTAGTTGGGTGATCCACCTCTTTACTGAAAGAATTTATCAGTGACTCAAGCTGAAAACTAAAGGCTTGTAAAGAGTCAACTGATTGCTCTGGTGAAGATAGATTTAATAATTGGTGTATAAGGTTTATAATAGTCTTCTCATTGTTAGCACTTACTTTAGAAGGCTGTTGGGAGCAATTGTGACCATTACTTGTGTTGCTTAAGGCTTCTTGCTTAGCCTCAGCTTTACTTACAGCTTCGACTGCTGCTGCAGCATTAGCTTTATCATTTTCTGGTTCAGATTCACTGATTATTGCAGCTTCACTTGTTTCATCTGCATCTTCACTTGTTTCTCTGGGTTCTGGTGATAAGCTAGTTAATTCAGTAGCCTTATGTATTGAACTTATAGAATCCAGGGAACATTGAGAAGAGTGGTCTGAAATTTGATCAGACTCTGTAAACAAATCATCACATGAAGCTGTATTAGATGAGATGTTAGAAAATGAAGGTTGAACTTCAGTTGTTGATCCTGTATAGTGATCAGCATTGATTAGAGGATTCTCCTCATCTTGAGGTAGCTCATGTATTTCATCTGAGCTGAGTGCTTGCTCGGTTGTAGTTCTTCTACAAAAATGTTCTATCCAATCAGGATCATTTTGTTTCGCAAGCACTCTTTTATAGTTATCTAACTTGTCTTGAATGGTATCTTCATATTCATCAAGATCATATTCTATCAGACTTAATTCGTCTGGGTTAGTATTACTGCTAAAGAGTTTGTCTTTATAAGCCTCGATGGTCTCCTTCACCTGGACATATTTTTCGTTAGCTGCCTCTGTGAAGAGGTTGAACTCAAAGAAGTCAATTGGGTTGTTTTCTAAACAGTTGTCGCAGTCGTCAAGTCGTCTTGACATGTACTTTTGAAGACCTCTCAGGATAATACTGATTCTCTTTAATATTTCAGTAGTATCCATTCTGGATGTAAATTTGAGCCTTATAAGGCTTATATAGCTACTTGTATAGCTATGGTGTCTGCTCCTTGATGTAGAGCAGGTAAAAGTATTGACAGCCTGATATTTCTTGAGGCTGGTTGTAATTTACCTCATTTAGAGGTTAGCTACCTACCTAATAATAAGCAACTAAGATTTGAGTGGTACATTGGTCTCACTACAGGTGTTCCTCAGCTTAGCTCTTCTAAATCAGCCTCGGATGGGTAGTGGACTTACAGTAACACTCAAAGACATACATAGAAATATGCAATAAAATTATTACACAATAAATGGTTAATCCCACCCTTGATAGGGTCAGCACAAAGGAATAATATATGTGTCACTAACTAGCTCAAGCCTAGTCGTGAGAATTTCTACTTAAGAAACTACAACTATATTTAGTCTGTGCTTGTGCCAAATTCAACACAATCACAGTCTAAATTGCTACCTAATAAAGGTTGGTAAAGATTATATTATGGTGCAATAATGTGCAAATAATTGTGCTGTGTTTTTGGATTTTTTGGATTTTATATAATATACACTTGTGTAATTATGTGCATAAGAAATTAAATGAACACAAAGGAATTATTTGTGTTTGGCAAGTATTCTACTGCCGTAAATATTATCTAACTCCTGAATGTACTCCTAATTGTGGAATAAAATGTTATCAGGGTTAGTAATGATTAACTAGTATGAGATCAGTAATTTATATTAGTATACTGGATCCCTAAATGTTAATGATCCACCGACTTGAGTGAATCAGTAATTATAACATGGATTCAGGCTATAATGGACAGTCTGCTGACAGCCATATATTGAAACATTGGTATAGCCTAAATGGTTAACACTTAATTGGTGTTAGTGATTAATATAAGGTTATGAGCTGTTGCTCTTGGTGACCTAAAGATTATACTTCAGTATGAAGTGATGGTCTAAATGTTGTGGGTAATTGGCTATGACCCACTAAAGCTACCTTATACATGAGGTGAAAGTAGCAATATGTTAGTGTGATCTAGACTAACTGATGTGTTACACTGTTAGTTGACACAATTAATTAAATAGTTAGTCTAGTTTATGTCACACAAGGATTAGTTATTAATGATTAATATTTTAATTATAAATTTAATGCCTATCCAGTTCGATAAGGACCATAATGTGGGACATTTGGGGCTTGAATCTGATTATTTAAATATTAATGTAGTAAATTAAATTACGAAGGACCACCCGCTTTTATAGTAAAGAGGGAAACTGAGAATTTCTGATCATTAGATAATTCCTAGATGAACCAGTAACTATGGATAAAATACTAGAGAATATGATCATAGAAATAATTAATGGGCTGTATAATTAAATGAACCAAACCCTCAAACACCTACATTGGCGGGTTATTACTGGAAGTCAGTACGTCAAGGAACTAGTGTGGTTCGTTCACTAATCCAAATTATAATAATCTAAGCCTATGAATTATAGTGAAACTAATATCATTACCATGAATGGGAACATAGATTATAAGTATAGTAATGATAGTCACAATAAACACATGTTAATCCAAAGAAATTCTGCATATAAGTAATTCAGAAACTTCATGAATGAATACAAAGAATCTTAGCTTAAAGACGATTCCTTTATGTAAGCCACGACGCTTCCTCTAATTCCCTGGGCTCGGCTGGCTGACGAATGGGATGGATTAACATGGGAGAAGGCGGCAGGGAGAATTCTTTTCACGTGCTGCAAGACAAGATATTTACAGTAGCAACTAATTAAACTACTGAATCTCTATATTCAAGAATTTAAGAGTTACAGGTGATAATAAGTAATCACCTGTGGTTTGGTGTTATCATGCGTCGTCACGGTCAATCACCCAGCTACTACACTACACTTTACCAGATGCATCAAATAAAGATAAGATACTTAGCTAATATGAGCACTGTATAAGTTTTAAGATTGCCGAAATTCGCGTCCCCAGGCTCTGGCTTCAGCCTATCCTGGATAATGGCGCGCTTCACTGGTCGGTCACGTGCAGTCAGGAACCAGATTAAAAAGGTTCCTTATGTTACACCAGCACCAGTTGAAGATATTATCTGCAAGGTTGTTCACGCCTCACAGTGGCGACTTTCATCTGAGGATGGATAACGTCTACCCTGATGGCTGGGCAATGGTGTCTCCTCGTGAGTACGATACGGGTAGGTCTGCCTCAGAGCTTCCCTCCACCTGTACTGGCAAGCCTCTTCACCCCACGCCGTGTCTTGCGTTCATTAGACAAATTATTGTCATGAATATTAGTATTTCTCGCATTTACACTTGAAATGTTGAAGACTGGACGGGTTTATTATTTAGAAGAGGTCAATATTATTATTTGCCAATTTAGGGATAGTAAACGGATAAGAGAGAGGAATTAAGGCCTCCCCATGGCATTCACTCGTGACGTTAACTTTTATTACTAGATAATCGCTATGACTCCAACACTCTATTCGGCTAGTTGGAGGTCAATTCATCTGTAATTAATTATCATACAGAATGCCTTGGTTATAGAGAATCGAATTTAATTCTCAGATACATTGGATATAATGTGTTTATTGTAAGGAAATCTGACGCAATACTGGCGTCGGATGACGTGAGAATTCTAGCCTACTGCACAGATGAAATTATTAGTACATGAGAATTCTATGTGGTGTTAATTTTACTTACTACAATAATTAGTAGAGTTAGTAATAAGTAATGAGAATACAACAGTGTTGTATTCGGTGTTGGAAATATCCAACATTCAGGAACTTGTGTAAGGAATCATTCAGAATCTTGTATACCACATATGTAAGACCAATCCTGGAGTTTGCGGCCTCAGCATGGAGCTCGTACTTTGTCAAGCACAAGACGAAGGTGGAAAAAGTTCTTAGGTATACCACCAGGCTAGATCCAGAACTAAGAGACATGAGTTACGACGAAAGGCTGCTGGAATTGCACCTTACGACACTGGAAGACAGAAGAGTAAGGGGAGACATGATCACAACCAACAAAATTCTCAGAGGAATTGACAGGGTAGATAAGGATAAACTTTTTAACGCTGGTGGTACGCGAACAAGGGGACACAGGTGAAAACCGAGTACCCAAATTAGCCACAGGGACGTTAGAAAGTACTTTTTCAGTGTCAGAGGCCCCCGTGGAGAGTTCCCCTTCTGCAGTTCTGTACTTCCTTAATCCGCATCACTAAAGGTTTTACTCCTACGATTCTAAAACGCTTTTTCCTTGCGCACTTTTCTTCTCACTCCCGCTCAGTTTCCGTCTTCACTGATGGGTCTAAGTCTGTGGGCGGCTCTGTTGTTTTTCCTGATTGCACTTATATGTGTCACTTACCTCCAGAGACTAGCGTCTTCACAGAGGAACTTTGTGCTATTTTCTATGCTCTTCGCCTCCTGCTTTCTCGTTGTCAATCTTCCTTTGTCATTGTTGTTGACTCTCGTAGTGCCCTCATGGCTCTCGGGTTCTTTAATCCGGTTCATCCAGTAGTTGTCGAGATCCAGCATTAGCTGTTTCTTGTTCACAGTAAATTTAAGTCAGTTGAGTTTTGTTGGGTTGTCAGCCATAATGGTGTCTCTTTAAATGAACGTGCGGATACTGCCGCTAGGGAAGCTGTCCGTTCATGTCCCATCTCTCGTAAAGGTCTTCCTTATTCCAACTTTTACCCGGTTATCCATTCCTCCATCCTTACCCGTTGGCAGGCTTGTTGGTCGTCTGATTCTGGTAACAAACTGCGTACTCTTAAGAGTTGTGTGTCCTCGTGGCCGTCCTCCTACCATCGTAACTGGCGATGTGAAATGGCTCTGGCGAGGTTGCATATTGGCTATACTCGCTTAACTCATAGTCACTTGATGGAGCGCCGACCTGCTCCTTATTGTCCTAATTGCATTGTCCCTCTTATGGTCGTGCATATCCTTGTTGAATGTCCTGACTTCCGGGTCGAGTGTGTGTCTTGTTTTCCGACCTTCCCCCACAGTCGCTTGTCTCTCGATAGTATTCCTGATGACTCTGATACTTTTGATATGGTTCGCCTTATGCGTTTCTGTTCTTGTACTGGCATCCTTATATAGCGATATATAGCGCCCTCATATTATCCCGCACACTTGATGGTGCTACATTGCCTTCCGGTTTGGTGCCTTCTTTTGATAATTACTTACTTACCTCAGTGTCAGAGTAGTTAACAAGTGAAATGCATTAGGCAGTGATGTGGAGGAGGCTGACTCCATGCACAGTTTCAAACGTAGATATGATAGAGCCCAATAGGCTCAGGAATCTGTACATCAGTTGATTGGCGGTTGAAAAGTGGGACCAAGAGCCAGAGCTCAACCCCCGCAAGCACCACTAGAGGAGTGCACACTCCCACACACAGGATTTGGCACCTAGGTGAGTAAGTGACCATAGCGCTTTCTCACCCTCCTCCTCTCCCTCCACCTCCCCCTCTCTCTTCCCATCCAACACTCTCTCCCTCTCTCACCCCCTCCCTAGAACCCCCATCCCTCAAACACAGATACACATATCTGCATAGAATATCATTTACTCACACACGCACAGGAACCGGTGGCCGAGCGGAGAGCACGCTAGACACGGGATCCTGTGGTCCCGGGCTCGATCCCGGGAGCCAGCAAGAAATGATTTGCACAGTTTCTTTCACCCTATGCCCCTGTTACCTAGCAGTAAATAGGTACCTGGGACTTAGTCAGCTGTCACGGGCTGCTCCCTGGTGTGTGTGTGTGTGTGTGTGTGTGTGTGTGTGTGTGTGTGTGTTTGTATATGTATGTGGAGTGAAAAAAATAGTAGTATTAGAAACAGTTGAAACAGTTGAGAGGTGGGCCGAAAGAGCAGAGCTCAACCCCCACAAGTACAACTAGGTGAATACAACTAGGTGAATACACACACACACACACACAATCGTAAGTGGTAGACAGGTAACAGGAGACAGCAACTAAGAGTTCACTGGGAACCCAGATAAGCCGCAAATCCCCCTGCCATAATCTGAAGACTCCACCTCACCCGCCTCCTCTTAACTCCCATCTCACTCTCCCAAAAAACTACCCCCCCCCCACCCACTCCCACTCTTCCCTACCACTGACTAAACGTACACACACACACACACCACTCTCCCTCTCTCTGTTCTCTCTCTCTCTCTCTCTCTCTCTTGCTCTCTCTCTATCCTTCTCTCTCTCTTGACAAGGGACAACATGGCAGGAGGACACAACAGGGACGCAGGGAATAGTCAAAATGACCAAACGAAGGAAATGTTAACCCAAGTTCTGGAGGAATTCAACATGGAGATGCATGAAATGAAGATTACAATTAACAACCTGCAAATTGAGCTGACATCAGCAAGGGAGATCAAATCCCTCACAGAGAAAAATAAAGAGACCGAACATCAGATTATCATCCAAAGGGAAGGTGGGATTGTAGCATTGGAGGGAAATGGCTCTGTACATGAAACATTTGCAGAAAGACTGAGAAAGAGCTCAGGTGCAATGGACATAGTGAGGGAGGTAGCCATGCAAGCAGCTACCTCACAGGAAGCAGCAAGGTGCACCAGTCAGCTGATGGAGAGAAAAACACAGTGGTAGTTATAGGCATCAAAGAACGGGAAGGATCCAATAGGCAGGAATAGAATAACAAGGATAGAGAGGCAGTACATAGGCTACTGAATGGGTTACAGATAGAAGGGGCTAAACAAAACATTGAGAAGGTTTTCAGGTTTGGCTGGTACAACGAGAACAGAAACCGACTGGTAAAGGTGGTGTTTACAAACGAGGCCACCAAAGAGGTTATTTTAGAAAGGAAGAGTCATCTGCAGTATGTGGAGGGATGCAAAAAAGTATTCCTGCAGAGGGACAGGATGGAGGAGGAGGGAGCCAGGGCAGCAGAGGCAAGGAGGAAGTGCAGGGAGAGAGGAGTAAACCAGGAAATTGCAGCCCCCAACACAACAGTCCCAGAGACAAGAGGGGAACCCACAACCAGCAACACCAGAGGGGAGGGCAACACCCCCCCCCCTCTGCATAGAAACCCTCCCTTCCCCTCACCTTACCTGCCCCCACTCAAATGCTCACCCAACCCTCCCTTCCCCCCCATCCAATTCTGAACCTGTCACCCATCCCCCATTCCCACCATGTCCCCCCTCCCCCATTCCCACCATGTCCCCCCTCCCACCTTTGCCCCCCCTGTCCCCCTCCCCCTTCATCCCGTACCCTCCCTATCCTTCCTCACCCCTCGCCCCTTATCCTCCCCTATCTCCGTAACCCACACCCTACCTGTCACTCCTTCCCTTGAACCCCTACCCCCCACCCCAAAATCCTCTGAGACCCTGTAAACCACCTCACAGATCTTCTCACCCACGGAACAGCTTTTCACACCAGCAGAATGCTCGCCAAGAAGGGAACAAGAAAATGAACAGAAGAAAGTGAGCTTCAAGGCAATTACACTAACATAGATGGGATTACAAATAAAACAAGTGAACTCGGAGAATGGGCACTAGAAGAAAACCCAGACATGATAGCACTCACAGAAACAAAGCTAACGAAAACCATAACAAACACAGTGTTTCCACAGGACTACTATGTAGTGAGGAAAGAGAGAGAAGGGAGAGGAGGAGGTGGTGTAGCTTTGCTGATAAGAAAAGGTTGGAATTTTGAAGAGATGGTAATTCAGAACTGTGAGGGTTTCAGTGACTACATATCAGGCACCATAGGAACTAGAGGACAGAAAATTATAGTAGTAGTCTTATATAACCCCCACCGAATGACAGAAGACCCAGACAGGAATATGATAGAAACAACTTGGCCACCATCATTATAATGGAGAGAGCAGCTTCTATGGCTAGCAGGACCAGATCCAGACTACTAATCATGGGAGACTTCAACCATGGGAAGATAGATTGGGGGAACAGAGACCCACATGGAGGACCAGACACATGGAGAGCTAAGCTGCTGGATGTGGCAACAAGAAACTTTCTAAGTCAACACATCAAGGGACCGACAAGAATGAGAGGAGAGGATGAACCAGCCTTGCTTGATCTGATATTTACCATAAATGAGTCGGATATAAGGGAAGTTAAGTTGGAAGCCCCCCTGGGAATGAGTGATCATAGTGTATTGAGCTTTGAGTACCTGGTTGAGCTAGGAATTATCACCCCCAAAAAAGAACTGGGGAAACAAAGGGCTGGCGTACCGAAAGGGAAACTATGAGGAGATGAATAAATTCCTAAGGGTGTGTGGGACAATGGGACACAGAACTCAGAACCAAGTCCGTACAAGACATGACGGACTATGCCACCCAAAAGTGTCAGCAGGCTGTAAGCAGCTTTGTCCCGGCCCGACAGGAAAACCAGAGAAGCAAAAGAAGAGTCCTTGGTTTAATAGGGAATGTATGAAAGCAAAGGAGCTGAACAAAAGGGCATGGAGGAACTTTTGTAATAACAGAACACCAGAAAGTAGAGAGAGATACCAGAGAATCAGGAACGAGTATGTTAGTGTGAGAAGAGCAGCTGAGAAAGGGTAGGAAAATGATATAGCTAATAAAGCCAAGACCGAACCAAAGCTATTACACAGTCACATCAGGAGGAAGACAACAGTGAAGGAACAGGTAATGAAACTTAGGACAGGCGAGGACAGGTACACTGAGAATGACAGAGAGGTGTATGAAGAACTCAACAAAATGTTCCAGGAGGTCTTTACAATAGAACAGGGAGAAGTCACCGCACTAGGAGAGGTGGCAACAAACCAGGCGACCTTGGAAAGGGGTCGAAATTATAAAAGATGAGGTTAAGAAGCACCTATTGGAGCTGGACGTGAGAAAAGCTGTTTGGCCAGACGGAATCTCATCATGGGTATTGAAAGAGTGTGCAGGAGTACTTTACTTGCCACTCTCCATAGTGTATAGTAGATCACTGGAAACGGGAGACCTACCAGAAATATGGAAGAATGCTAATGTAGTACCAATATACAAAAAGGGTGACAGACAAGAGGCACTGAGCTACAGGCCAGTGTCCTTAACTTGTATACCATGCAAGGTGATGGAGAAGATTGTGAGGAAAAAACCTAGTAACACATCTGGAGAGAAGAGACTTCGTGACAACCCATCAGCTTGGGTTCAGGGAAGGTAAATCTTGCCTTACAGGCTTAATAGAATTCTACGATCAGGTGACAAAGATTAAGCAAGAAAGAGAAGGAAGGGCGGGCTGCATTTTTTAGGACTGTCGGAAAGCCTTTGACACAGTACCCCATAAAAGGTTGATGCATAAGCTGGAGAAACATTCAGGAGAAACTGGTAGGGCGCTCCAGTGGATAAGGGAGTACCTAAGCAATAGGATGCAGAGAGTTACAGTGAGGGATGAGACCTCA
Organism: Procambarus clarkii; assembly: GCF_040958095.1. Classification (NCBI taxonomy): domain Eukaryota; kingdom Metazoa; phylum Arthropoda; class Malacostraca; order Decapoda; family Cambaridae; genus Procambarus; species Procambarus clarkii. The sequence continues at coordinate 4,374,011 of NC_091227.1, forward strand.
GATTGGCCTGAAGTCACCAGTGGAGTCCCACAGAGCTCTGTACTCAGACCTATCCTGTTTCTGATATACGTAAATGATCTCCCAGAGGGTATAGATCATTTCTCAATGTTTGCTGACGACGCCAAAATTATGAGACATATTAAGACAGAGGAGGACAGGTTGAGGCTTCAAGAAGACCTGGACTAGATTCAAGTATGGTCGAACAAATGGTTGTTAGAGTTTAACCCAAGCAAATGTAATGTAATGAAGATAGGGGTAGGAAGCAGGAGACTAGACACAAGATATCATTATAAAAATGAAATACTTCAAGAATCAGAGAGAGAGAAAGACCTGGGGGTTGATATCACGCCAGACCTGTCCCCTGAAGCTCATATCAAGAGGATAACATCAGCAGCATATGCCAGGTTGGTTAACATGAGAACGGCCTTTTGAAACTTGTATAATTAATCTTTCAGAACATTATATACCACATATGTCAGACCAATCCTGGAGTATGCGGCTCCAGCATTGAGTCCATATCTAGTCAAGCATAAGACTAAACTGGAAAAGGTTCAAAGGTTTGCCACCAGACTATTACCCGAGCTGAGAGGTATGAGCTACGAGGAGAGACTACGGGAATTAAACCTCATTTCGTTGGAAGACAGAAGAGTTAGGGGGACATGATCACCACATTCAAGATTCTCAAGGGAATTGATAGGGTAGATAAAGACAGGCTACTTAACACAAGGGGCACACGTACTATGGGACACAGGTGGAAACTGAGTGCCCAAATGAGCCACAGAGATATTAGAAAGAACTTTTTTAGTATCAGAGTGGTTGACAAATGGAATGCATAAGGAAGTGATGTGGTGGAGGCTGACTCCATACACAGTTTCAAGTGTAGTTATGATAGAGCCCAATAGGCTCAGGAACCTGTACACCTGTTGATTGACGGTTGAGAGGCGGGACCAAAGAGCCAGAGCTCAACCCCCGCAAGCACAACTAGGTGAGTACACAGTTGAAGCTAGCTGACTGAGTGGACAGTGCTCTAGACTTGTTGACCTTGGGAAAAGGGTTCGATCCCGGCAGCCAGTGAAAAAACACATGGGCAGAGTTTCCTTCTCACTGATGCTCCTGTTACCTAGCATTTAATAGTTACCTGGGTGTTAGACAGCTGCTTCGGGCTGCTTCTTGGGGGTGGGTGTGTGTACTCACCTATTTGTGCTTGCGGGTGTTGAGCTTTGGCTCTTTTGTCCTGCCTCTCAACCGTCAATAATCTGGTGTACAGATTCCTGAGCCTACTGGGCTCTGTCATATCTTCATTTGAAACTGTGTATGGAGTCAGCCTCCACCACATCACTGCCTAAGGCATTCTACCTGTTAACTACTCTGACACTGAAAAACTTCTTTCTAACATCCCTGTAGCTCATGTGGGTACTCAGTTTCCACCTGTGTCCCCTTGATCCCGTACCACCAGTGTTGAATAGTTTATCCTAGTCCACTCTGTCGATTCCGTTGAGGATTTTGTAGGTAGTGATCATGTCTCCCCTTTCTCTTCTGTTTTCCAGTGTCGTAAGGTGCATTTCCTGCAGCCTTTCCTCGTAACTCATGCCTCTTATTTCTGGGACTAGTCTAGTGGCATACCTCTGAACTTTTTCCAGCTTCGTCTTGTGTTTGACAAGGTACGGGCTCCATGCTGAGGCCGCATACTCCTGGATTGGTCTTACATATGTGGTATACAAAATTCTGAATGATTCCTTACACAGGTTCCCGATGGCTGTTCTGATGTTAGCCAGTCTTGCCGCAGACGTATTTCTTTTTATGTGGGCTTCAGGAGACAGGTTTAGTGTGATATCAACTCATAGTTCTTTCTCTCTGTTCGTTTCATTAAGTACTTCATCTACTATTCTGTATCCTGTGTCTGGCCTCCTGTTTCCACCGCCTAGTTTCATTGCTTTGCATTTACTCGGGTTGAACTTTAGCAGCCATTTGTTGGACCATTCATTCAGTCTCTCTTGGTTATCATGTGGCCTCCTACTATCACCCTCTGTTTCAATCCTCCTCATAATTTTTGCATCATCAGCAAACATTGAGAGAAACGAGTCTATACCCTCTGGGAAATCATTCACACATATCAGAAACAGTATAGGTCCAAGGACTGACCTCTGTGGGACTCCACTTGTAACGTCTCGCCAATCTGAGACCTCACCCCTCACACTGACACTGTTGCTGAGGTACTCCTATATCCAATGGAGTACCTTCCCTTTTCTCTCCTGTCTGCATCTCCAACTTTTTCACTAGCCACTTGTGTGGTACTGTATGAAAGGCTTTCTGACAATCCAAAAATATACAGTCTGTCCATCCCTCTCTTTTTTACCTGATTTTTGTTGCCTGGTCGTAGAATTCAATAACCCTGTGAGGCAGGACTTGATATCCCTGAACCCATGTTGATGCTGTGTTACAAAGTTCTTTCGCTCCAGATGTTCCACTAGCTTTCGCACAATCTTCTCCATCAGCTTGCATGGTATGCAGGCTAGGGGACACTGGCCTATAGTTCAGTGCCTCCTGTCTATCCCTTTTCTTGTATATCGGGACTACATTAGCTGCTTTTCAAATTTCTGGCTGTTCCCCTGTTACCAGTGATTTGTTATACTCTATGGAGAGTGGCAGGCACAGTTCTTGTGCTCCTTCCTTTATTATCCTAGGGGAGATTCTATGTGGGCCTATAGCCTTTGTCACATTCAACTCTAGTAAACACTTAATTACTTCCCCATTGGTATTTTCAAACTCTTCTAGTGGTTCCTGGTTAACTATTCTTTCTCTTATCTCTGGAATTTCTCCTTGCTCTAAGGTGAAGTCCTCCTGGATTTCTTAATCAGTTCCTCACAGACCTCCTTGTCGTTTGTTGTGAAACCTTCTGCCCCTATCCTTAATTTCATTAACTGTTCTTTTATTATTGTTTTTCTCCTGATGTGGCTAAGCAGCAATTTAGGCTGAGTCTTTGTCTTGCTTGCGATGTCATTTTCCGTATTGTCTTTCTGCCTCTCTTCTCATCCTGACATTCTGGTATTTGCTCTGCTCTCAAATGTCCTGTTCTTCATTTGTCCCATTCTTCATTCATTTGTCCCATTCATTTGTCCCATCTTCAAGTGTCCTATTCAACTTCATTTCATTGTTTTCCTTTTGGACTGGGACAAACTTGTTTGCTGCTTCCTTGCACTACTGCGTGATGTAGTCTATCATGTCTTAGCAGTCTTTTCTCTGAACTCTGTTTCCCATGTCATATCTGGCTGCTATCTCCTCATATTTTCCCTTTCGGAATGCCAGCCATTTGTTTTCAGTACCCCTCCTCGAGTTTAATAACCAATCTTCAACCTAGCACTCAAACGCCCCGACAATGTGTTTGCTCATTCCTACTGGAGCCTCAAAGCCGATTTCTCTTATGTCAGAGTCATTCAGAGTGAAGACTAGGTCGAGTCTCCCTGGTTCATCGTTTCCTTTCATCCTTGTGGGTGTTACGGCCATATTGGGTCGCAACCGGGTTCTTCTCTGATGTTATTAGAGTTTGGGTATCCGGCCCCAAGCTAGTAGTGACTTTCAAGGGGTGCGTTCCGTAACGCAAGTTAAATTAAAGGGGAAGGGATACAAATGCACTGCTTTTGTATATATATTGCTACCACTACCATAAATATATCACAGTCACACGTGGGGTTGCTATAACTACACTTATTATATACAAATTAGTCTTCCTCTGAAGATACAGGATGCTCCACGGTGCTCAAGATGAGTAGCCCTGGTTCTCTTCATCGTGGCCCACGATGAATCCTCTGATTCTCTCGGTGAATCTACCCCGGCCACAGGCCAGCCGAATCACAGTCCCACTGGGTGCACCGTCGTGGAGGCCTTCAACCACAAATCCAGCCTGTAGCTGGCAGGTTCCGATCAGCTCCGCTGTGTAGGCCACTCCACGATCGATGCTAGGGTTGCGAGCCCTAGGCAGGAGCCTCGTGTGATTCCGCAGATCACTCTCCTCTCTCCGCACCGCAGTGGCTAGTCTCTTCCACCAGCCAGCCCCCAGATAAGACGATTCCTGGTACTGCCATGTCACAGGCAGGCTAACACACTCAACAGTGCCCGTTCGGGAGTGACTTAAAGCTTCCTCAGAGCAAACTCGTGGAGAGACTATGGCTGCCTTGGGTAGACTGCCCCATCGTCCAATACAGCAGTCCCAGGTCAACTCTGTAATCAGACACGTCATTAGTGCTGGGGACACTCTAGGGCACCTCACTTACAGGCTTAGACACAAACATCCACCTATCTACTCCATAAATGGCATTGCTGTCTAAGCGCCACCTCACCAGAGGTCAGCAGCGGCTATGTTATGAGCTGGTAAAAACGGGAATCCAGCCCCTGTGGTCGGTATATCCTGTCCTCACTAGATGGTGTCGTCCATTTGGAGGGGGTTTCGGGAGCTGACTCACAGATGGCGTTGTCGTCACGGCTCCGTGCTACGACGCTGGACTCGGGTCTGTAACATCTCCCCACCAAAAAGAATTTGGTTTGGGTTTCTATAAAGAAAAAAAGAAATTAAATTAGTACGTGGATACAACTCCAAGCGGACTCACGTACACTAAGAACTGGAATGGCGAGGATGTCTTGTTTGCAGAACTGTCCTAGTGAGAAACCCTGGCACAAAGGATGTGGGAACCGACCTGTGAGATTTATATTTATTTAATTTATATGAATTTATATTTACGTTAATTTATATACTTCGATAGCAATTTGTATAATGATAAGTGGACTGTATTTCTGCAATAATCTCTTAATCTCACAAATCGATCCTCTACACATTAGGGGGGGTTTAATAGTATATGTATGCAGCCAATCAAATTACAAAATTAACTACATACATTGAAGAGGTTCCTTATCTTATAGTACAGCAGGTTAGTCCACCAGGTATAACTAGGGTGTAGACACCAAATTATCCTCTTTGAGGTAGCTTCCATATCACCCAGTAACTGGTGCACAAATCTTGCATCCTCGTCTTGACCTGTCAAAAGTGCGCTAGCTGTGAAGCCAGAAACCTATATATGACAAGTATTTCAGAGAAAACTGTATACAGTACATGGAACATGAAAGACCTGGCTTAATTACCTTTAGTATGAGGCGATTTCGCGTTCTAACCGGCTAACCCTATATCCTGACATTAATGGCCATAAATGAATGATAAACGGGTTTCGGATAGACACTTAACTTGTATTTGTAGACAGCGTGTTGACAATGGTACACCTTTGGGTTCCATAACACTACGTCCAAGTAAATTTAACAGGAGCCGAATTTGCTCCCGTGTGAGCCTCTGGTCTCAATAACAACAATGGCTGCCCTCCTTCCTCCACCCTGACGCCTGGCTTACTTTGTCCAGATTTCAAAAAGTGATAGAAGGGTCACATTTACTCTACTTTAATATTGATAATTAAGTTAATTTATATAAGATGTTTTTATGATGGTAAAGTCCAAAGACTTATGTATTTAAGAATAATTCCCAGCAGAATAGCTGGTGAATTATAATAGTATGTGGTGATGATATCCCGTTTTCTATAGACGGTAATTCCACTACAAGTTACGTTTTCTATGGGTAACTTGTTGGTAATACAGTTATTATCTGTATGATTATTACATGGTGTCGGATTTTCCGACAAAGGAAACTTGAAGATGGAAGGCAATGATCTGCCTGTGTGACGGGGTGAATCGACACTTCCCTGTGTCGCGGCACCGTTGATGGCTGGTCACAGACGGCATTTCTGGTACCGGTCCGGTAGTCCTTCAGGGAGACGGGAACCTGGAATACAGGGGTTTGATTATTTAGAGTGACAGCGACAGTGGGTAAGTCAATACTTGCTGCATACGCCCCTACTAGGCCCACACCTAGTTCCAGCAGAGCTGCTTGTACACCGCAGATGGTGTCTGCTCTGCCACCGTCAGGTCGACCAACGTTCCGTATAACGCTGAATCCAGGCTCAGCAATCACACGGGGGGTGTCAACCTGTCGGAAACAGTCACTCATAATATCACATCTCATACCTCCTGTATCTGCCATCACCTTCCAGGTTCCTTCTTTGACTGCAACACTCACAGTGCACGTCTCTAATCCCTGGGATCTCTTCACGATGTTCAAGGGAGCCATCATCTGTCGGGTCGTCCACTGGTCCTTAATGAGAACACACACGGGAAGAAGACAAAATACTGCTAATAAACATATGGCCAACCGAGGGATAAGCTTCCTGAGCCTTTAATGTCCATAGCCGGCTATATCCATTAGCCTGGTTTGGACCGAAGAGGGCACTGTCATGTTCACAGAAAATGGTACCATCCGTTTTCTATGTGTGGCGGAGCAGACGCCAGAGAGAGGAGGTAAACAAGAGAGCATACAGGACGCCCGCCAAGCTTGGTAGCTACTAGTCATGTAATCGTTTATAAGTATTAAAGTCAGTAACCAAGTCATGACTTTACATCAACCCTACAACCAAGACTTCCTCAGTAACACACAAACACGACATTGGCGACGAGGATGAACTGTGAACGCAGGTATTTGTTCAGTTTCAAACACAAGGGAGAAGCATGCTGCCTGGAGGAGGAAGAGAAGCTGTGAGCGCCATACCCGATGCTGTATGCTAACCGATGCTGTGTACTAACCAATGCTGTGTGCTAAACGATGCTGTGTGCTAACCAATGCTGTGTGCTACCCAAGCTGTGTGATACCCAAGCTGTGCTGAAGAAACTGTGTACTGAGGAATCTGCCGACGTTGTGTACGAAACGACGCTTTGATGTGTACAAAACCTGATGTTTTGGTTACGAAACGACGCTTCGTGCTACAAAATTCATCACACTGAACCAACTGCTGTACCAACTGCTGTACCAACTGCTGCACCAACTGCTGCACCAACTGCTGTACCAACTGCTGTGCCAACTGCTGTGCCAACTGTTGTGCTGCTGCTGTGAGTAGGAACAACACATGTACACAAGGCTAGGTAAGAAGTCAGTTGCTGCTATATTGTGCACTGTTGTGAACTTTTGCATTAAAATGCTTGTGTGCTTTGCAAAATTAAAGTAATTACAGTGAATTCTTGACTAACATATTCAGTGCAGTAAGTGTTTAATATTCTGAGGAACATTTAAGTGATAAGTTACATTTATTCAGTAAAAATGGCAAATATACCTCAGTTTCCTGCATTTGATCCTGACTGTGACCAGACAAACCTGTCACAGAGGTGGGTCAAATGGCTTAAAAGGTTTGAAAATTTGTTGATAGTTTCTGACATCAAAAGTGCTTAAAGAAAGCGTGCCTTTCTACTTCATTATGCAGATGATAGAGTTTGTGACATCTTTGACACACTGAAAGACACTGGTGGTGCCAAAGATTATGACACTGCCAAAGCCAAACTAACAGAGCATTTCAAACCAAGGCAAAATACTGCAATGGAAATTATGCATTTCAGGAGAGGAAAACAACTCTCTAATGAAACTGTGGATCAATACCACACACGTCTGCAGGGTTTAGCAGCCCATTGTGAGTTTCCTGATGTTGACAAAGAAATCAAACAGCAAATAATTGAAACATGCACATCTACACGTTTCCGTCGAAGAGCTCTAGAACTTGTTGATGATGAAAGTTCTCTTACCAAGATACTGGATATTGCTCGTCGAATGGAAGATGCTGCACGTGATGCTCGTGTCATGGAGTGCAGTGCCAACAACGGTTCTGCCACTGTTACTAACAGTGATGAGGTATGTAAGGTTCAGGGAGGACATCGTAATCAAAGAAGATATGCCAAACCTAACAGTAAATTTAGCCGAGAACCACGTCACAACTGGGGTCAAGGAACAAAGCAGTCACAACGACCCACATCAGAGGGTGTCAACAATAAATGTTACAATTGTGGAGGAGACTACCCACACCAAGATAATGTTTGTCCTGCTCAAGGTAAGAAGTGCTATGAGTGTGGAAAACTAGGTCATTTTGGTGCTAGGTGTCGTTCTGCACTAAAGAAACCACAGTCAATGAATAAAAGCACTGTACGAGGATCAGGTCATAGGGGTCGAGGTGGTAAACACAATATTGCACCTCATATCCAGAATGTTAATAATATACAAGACAACATTTCATTACAACCAGTCTCAGATGACAGTGAATGTGATTATACTTATGGAGTACAAGCAATCACAGAATGGAATGATCTTCCAAACAACCCAGAGACATGTGTATACATTGCTGGTATTTGTCTCAAAGTTCTCATTGACACTGGATCATACATTGACACCATTGCTGAGTGCCACTATGAGAAATTTAAAAAACAGTTCCAAAGCTTGAGAACTATAATGGCAAAGCCACTGCCTATGCTTCAAAGGTAGCCTTGCCAGTGATTGGAACTTTCACTGCAGAGATTAAGTCAAAGAATGCAATGCTCATTACTACATTCCATGTTGTTAGGAATGCAAAGGAGTCTTTACTCAGTTACAAGACTTCAACCAAATTGGGGCTACTTCAGCTTTCTAATGCTGTAGCAGTGGAATCTGCAAACAATGTTGATGCTATTGTTGCTGAATTTTCTTATCAATTTAAATCCATAGGTTGTTATACTGATAGCAAAGTACATCTGCATATCAACCCAGATGTAATTCCAGTTGCCCAACCACATCGCCGACAACCATTCCATACTCGCAAGAAAGTCGATGCCGAACTGGATAGGCTGATGGAACTAGATATCATTGAACCAGTAACAGGCCCAACACCATGGGTAAGCCCAATTGTCACTCCACCAAAGCCGAAGAATCCAGATGAGATACGCAGTTGTGTGGACATGCGTGTTCCCAACAAGGCAATAATGCGTGAACGCCATCCTACACTGACTGTAGATGATATGATCTACCGCTTGAATGGTGCAACTGTATTCAGCAAGTTAGATTTAAACAAGGGCTATCATCAGTTTGAACTTGATGATGAGAGTCGCTTCATCACAACGTTTACGACACATCGAGGTCTGTATAGGTACAAGCACCTGAGTTTTGGTATCAACAGTCCTGCCGAGGTATTCCAGCACATCATCAGCCAGGTATTGCAAGACATACCTAATGCTGACAACATGTCTGATGACATCATTGTTTATGGCCGTACCCAAGCTGAACACGACAAAGCTCTTCGTGCAACATTGCAACGCTTACGAGAAAAGAATCTGACGTTAAGCCGAGCAAAGTGTGAGTTCAATCAACATAAAATTCAATTCTTTGGACATGTACTTAGTGACAAAGGTCTGTCTCCAGATCCTAAGAAAGTTGCAGATATCAAGAATGCTGCACGTCCTTCAACGTCCACTGAGGTACATAGTTTTCTGGGAATGGCAAACTACTGTTCTCGCTTCATTCCCGATTTTGCTACCATTACGAAGCCTCTACGTGAGCTCCTGAAGAAAAACGCATCATGGTACTGGAGCGATATCGAGCAAAATGCATTTGATGCTGTGAAAGATGCACTAGTAGAGAATGCGACTGCTGCGTATTTTGATCCATCAATGGACACTGAGTTAACAGTGGATGCTAGTCCTGTTGGATTAGGTGCTGTTTTAGCCCAACACAAACCTGGTCAACCAGATTCCAGAGTAGTAATTGCCTACGCCAGCCGTTCTCTCACAGATGTTGAGCAACGATACAGTCAGACAGAGAAGGAAGCTCTTGCTCTTGTATGGGGCTGTGAACACTTCAATGTGTATCTGCTTGGTGCACCCTTCACCACGATAGTCACTGACCACAAACCGTTGGAGACCATCTTCAATAATCCAAAGTCCAAACCACCAGCTCGCATTGAGAGATGGGCTCTTCGTCTGCAACCATACAACTTTACGGTGAAATACAAGCCGGGTGCAGGCAATCCCGCTGATTACATCAGTCGACATCCTGCCAACAGTTTCACCATCACCAAGCATCAGCAAGTTGCCGAAGAATATGTACACTCTGTAACCTGTGATGCAGTCCCTAAGGCTCTTACTCTTGATGAAATCCGTACTGCAACCCTAGAGGACCCAACTCTGCAAGCAACAGTGGATGCATTGACTAAGAAAAAGTTTCCATGCATCCCACCCTCAGGAGTTGACCAAGATGCATTCAAAGCACTTGAACGCATCCAGACAGAATTAAGTGTTACGCAACAACGCGACACCGTGCTGCGAGGTACTCGTATCGTGATTCCAGCTGTTCTCCAGCAACGTGCTCTGAAGCTTGCACATCAAGGACACCAAGGTCTTGTTAGGACCAAACAGCTGCTACGAGAAAAGGTGTGGTTTCCTGGCATTGATCGTCAAGCAAATGATATGCATGATGCCTGTGCCCCTTGCCAAGCTGCAGTGGATACTTCAAGACCAACACCTCTACAACCTTCACCACTACCTGCTGCACCATGGACGGAAGTATCGATGGACTTCTGCGGACCGCTACCAACTGGAGAGTACTTGATGGTAGTCATTGATGATCACTCACGTTATCCAGAAGTAGAAATCATCAATTCCACATCTGCAAAGGCCGTCATCCCGAAACTCGACAAGATCTTTTCAAACTTTGGCATTCCTGAAGTTGTCAAGACGGACAATGGACCGCCATTCAATGGACAAGACTTTGTCAACTTTGCTGAGCATATTGGATTCAAACACCGCCGTGTGATGCCACTACATCCTCAAGCAAATGGAGAAGTTGAGAGATTCATGCAACCTCTCATGAAAGCGGTACGCTGTGCTCATGCCGAAGGACGATCCTGGAAACAAGCTATGTATGCTTTTTTCAGGAACTACCGTGCAACACCACATGGAACACTGGGCAAGTCGCCTGGCGAACTTTTATTTGGACGTCCTATGAGAATCGCACTACCCGTCATGCCAGCCGAGGTAACGGATAAACGTCTCGCTCAGAAGGATGCACTAGCCAAGGGCAAAATGAAAATTGCTCATGATCAACGTGCAAAGGACCAATTCATAAAGGTTGGAGATACTGTTCTCGTTAAAAAGAAAAAAGAGGGAAAGCTAGATATGCCGTATGATACAAAACCATATAAAGTGATTAGTGTAAAAGGAACTATGGTAACAGCGAGTAATAGAGATCATAGTATAACACGTAATATGGCCTATTTCAAAGTGATTCCAACTAGTGTAGAAAATGATGAAGTGCAAAGTCGTGCAAAAGAAAAAGAAAAAAATAGTTATAACCCGACAAACAATTCATCAAGGGATGTAATTGCATTTAAGGACTCTCGTTCTAAACGTCATGTTAAACGCCCTACACGATTTGATGATTAATTGTGTTCCTATGTAATGAAAAGTATTTACTTATTATGCTAAACTAAATTTAATATTGTTTGAATAATGCAGATCTCTCATTCAATATTTTGTAACTTTGTATTACAGTTTCTTTCATGTTTGTTTAACATTGCATATGTATTTTTAACATTGAAATCCTTTGTGGAAAAGATTAAGTTGTTTAAATTCTTTGTGTGCCTAATTAATGTTAAATGTATGCAGTATCTCTTGATATGTTAATAACTTACTTTGTGTCAATAACTTTGCTTTGTGCTACACGCATGGTAGACATCCTGTATTCATTCTTTTTAAAGAAAAGGAGGGATGTCATGTTCACAGAAAATGGTACCATCCGTTTTCTATGTGTGGCGGAGCAGACGCCAGAGAGAGGAGGTAAACAAGAGAGCATACAGGACGCCCGCCAAGCTTGGTAGCTACTAGTCATGCAATCGTTTATAAGTATTAAAGTCAGTAACCAAGTCATGACTTTACATCAACCCTACAACCAAGACTTCCTCAGTAACACACAAACACCACAGGCACTATAACCTTCGCACATACCTCACATACCTCCGACGTCTGGGGAATTTCTGACCGGTTCAGTATACATTGTACTTTGCCATACCGCAAGTACTCGTCCGCCTTCACTCCAGACTCTTGGGTATCCGTGGGTGCTTGTACACGAGGCCTCTCTTCTCGCTCAGTCGCTTCTGCCTCCTTAACCTCATGTTCCTTGTTGGGAGAAGAATCAGGAGACTCTGCTAGAATACTGTCAATCTGTAGGCGAGAGGAAGGATTAAACATGTTATCTAATTCCGGGTCTGTCTGTACCTGGATATTAGCAATGCCTGCTGTTACCTTTGACCTTGCTGTTCCGGCTGGCTTGTCCACAATCTTGGGATGATTGTTGCTCCAATCTGTCATCAGGTCGTTGGCTAGTATCACGTCAATCCCAGCTATAGGTAAGGTATCAACTACTGCCAACGCACATGTGCCGCTGAAGTAAGGCGAGTCTAGATGTACCGGCACTAAGGGGGGCAATGTACCGCGTCCTAGGAAACCCAACCAGGACAACCTTTTGTCTCCCGTCTACACTCATTCCGTCGGGTAACGAGTTTCTCACGATCAGGGACTGGGCTGCTCCACTATCTCTGAGCACTACAACTGATCTACTAGTATGATCACTCGATACATACCCGCCTGAAGTGTGAGGGGCAAACAATCTTGGTTCATAGACTGGCTTCCTGCTGGTGGTGTCACACAGCTCATCAACATCCCCTCCCTACGTGGGCCGCTACCTCTTCTTCCTCGGCACATTGCAGCTACATGCCCTTTCTGCCCACAAGTCCAACACACCATATTCCTCCTCGGACTCCGGTGTTTCGGACTGTTAGGACTAGTCCTTCGAGAGCTACTTGGGGGTGTCTTCACAGCGCTTTGTGGGACGGGTCTCTCCTCTTCCTGACGAGGCTTGCCATACAGACGAGGGTAATTCTTCGGGACATACCTAGTGGAAGACCTATGTGTCAAGATGTACTCTTCAGCCATGGTGGCTGCCGCACGTAAGGACTCTTCCTGCTGTTCCTCTAAGTACGTCTTTAGATCTCCAGACAGACAGTCTTTGAAGTCCTCTAACAGTATGAGCTGCTCAAGGTCTTCTTTGGTCTCCACCTTCCGAGAAGCACACCACTCTTGGAAAAGCCATTCCTTGATTGTTGCGAATTCGGTGAACGTGTGCTCCGAGGTCTTTTTCAGGTTCCTGAACTTCTGCCTGTAAGCCTCAGGCACCAATTGGTAAGCCATGAGCACTACCTTCTTCACCTTGTCGTAATCGCCGGAGTCATCAAGGGACAACGTGGAGTAGGCAATTTGGGCCTTACCAGTCAAGACAGACTGTATCACAATGGCCCAATTCTCCTTTGGCCACTCCAAAGAGGCTGCGACTTTCTCGAAGGCCGCAAAGAACTTCGAAACTTCCTTCTCGTTGAACTTCGGGACCATTTTGATATTCCTCACCGGATCGAAACTACTTGTCTCCATTGTTCGCCTCCTACCGCCTAATCGCAATACTTCTAGCTCATGTTGTCTCTCTTTTTCTTTTTCTTCTCTCTCTCGCTCTTCTCTTTCTCGTTTCTCTTCTCTTTCTCGCTCTTCTCTTTCTCGTTTCTCTTCTCTTTCTCGCTCTTCTCTTCTTTCTTCTCTTTCTCCCCCTTCTTTCCTTTCTTCTAATTCTAAACTCCTCATCTCCAATTCTTTTTCTAGTTTCTCTCTTTCCATTTCTAATTTCTTCCATTCTCTCTCGCAATTTATTTCCAAGGCACGCATTTTGACAGTTAGCAAGCTTATATTCAGCTCACCTGCATCGCTTTCAATGTCACTGCCCTTATCTTCCTTTTCAGTGGAAGCTACTTCCTCACTTTCTTTTATACTATGTGCCTCGCTTTCCTGTTTCTTCTCGGCCTTCAAATGCCGGTGAATCTTGGACAAGATCTCCACACGGGAATCACTGGCACGTATCTTTATCTCCAGATAGGCACTTACTAATACAAGTTCTGGTTTTCCCAGATATTTTAATCTGGCAAGACAGTCCTCCTCGTTCAGAAAGGCCTGAACATCATCCAGAGTGTCGATGGTCGCTTTTTCTGCCATTGTCACTAAGATGGAGCACTAGCACTTAACACACCACTTCACTTTAGCACTTAACACATCGAGCACTGTACTACGCCAATATTGCACTTTATCGCACCTAATACCGCACTTGCCAATATTGCACTGAATCACACCAAGCACCGCACAGGACGTATAACGTCCTAATAGTCTCAAACAGGGGGAATTATTTACAAGGAATTGCGCTACATCACCACCCCGGTCAAACATACTTGACAAGGGGTCGGATCCCGCTGGAGATGCCAATTATGGTACGGCCCTATTGGGTCGCAACCGGGTTCTTCTCTGTTGTTATTAGAGTTTGGGTACCCGGCCCCAAGCTAGTAGTGGCTTTCAAGGGGGTGCGTTCCATAACGCAAGTTAAATTAAAGGGGAAGGGATACAAATGCACTGCTTTTGTATATATATTGCTACCACCACCATAAATATATCACAGTCACACGTGGGGTTGCTATAACTACACTTATTATATACAAATTAGTCTTCCTCTGAAGACACAGGATGCTCCACGGTGCTGAAGATGAGTAGCCCTGGTTCTCTTCATCGTGGCCCACGATGAATCCTCTGATTCTCTCGGCGAATCTACCCCGGCCACAGGCCAGCCGAATCACAGTCCCACTGGGTGCACCGTCGTGGAGGCCTTCAACCACAAATCCAGCCTGTAGCTGGCAGGTTCCGATCAGCTCCGCTGTGTAGGCCACTCCACGATCGATACTAGGGTTGCGAGCCCTAGGCAGGAGCCCCGTGTGATTCCGCAGATCACTCTCCTCTCTCTGCACCACAGTGGCTAGTCTCTTCCACCAGCCAGCCTCCAGATAAGACGATTCCTGGTACTGCCACGTCACAGGCAGGCTAACACACTCAACAGTGCCTGTCCGGGGGTGACTCACAGCTTCCTCAGAGCAAACTCGTGGAGAGACTATGGCTGCCTTGGGTAGACTGCCCCATCGTCCAATACAGCAGTCCCAGGTCGACTCTGTAATCAGACACGTCATTAGTGCTGGGGACACTCTAGGGCACCTCACTTACAGGCTAACCCAGCAAACAATTTTAGGTTGCCACAACATATCTGGAAAGTATTTGAAAGGATTGGAAACGTTTGTTTTATCGTATCAGATACGATATTGTGTGTGGACTTAAATAGGTTTCCAAAACTTATAACCAAAACCTACGTATCTAACACTAATTTGAGATGTTGTGGCAACTTTACAATCCTAACATGAGTCATTCATAATCCATTCATACAGCAATATGAATCTCTTATGAAAGGTTTGAGCCTATAATCTGAACCCTTTTCACATCTTTGTGTTTAAAGTTAAATTTCTTGAAATTAAATTATATTATTTTATATTATATTATTTTTATTATATTTTATTTTATATTATATTATTATTTTCAATTTAAATATTAAAACCAATTTAAGGGTAAAAAAAATCTAATAATTTATATTTCTTTTATTATTTACTAACAATTATAATTATTAACTAACGGAGAGAAGGGAGGCTGTACGGTGGACAGTGGCGGCTGTGGCGGCGGTGGTTGACAGTGGCGGCGGTGGCGGATAGTGGCGGCGGTGGTGGACAGTGGCGCGGGCGGACAGTGGCGGCGGGCGGACAGTGGTGGCGGTGGCGTATAGTGGCGGCGGTGGTGGACAGTGGTGGGATGCGGACAGTGGCGGCGGGCGGACAGTGGCGGCGGCGGGCGGACAGTGGTGGCGGTGGCGGACAGTGGTGGCGGTGGCGGACAGTGGCGGCGGGCGGACAGTGGCGGCGGGCGGACAGTGGCGGTGGGCGGACAGTGGCGGCGGTGGCGGCGGGCGGACAGTGGCGGCTGTGGCGGACATTGGCGGCGGTGGCGGACAGTGGCGGCTGTGGCGGACAGTGGCGGCGGTCGGACAGTGGCGGCTGTGGCGGACAGTGGCGGCGGGCGGACAGTGGCGGCTGTGGCGGACATTGGCGGCGGTGGCGGACAGTGTTGGCGGTGGCGGACAGTGGCGGCGGGTGGACAGTGGCGGCGGGCGGACAGTGGCGGCGGGCGGACAGTGGTGGCGGTGGTGGACAGTGGTGGCGGACACTGGTGGCGGTGGCGGACAGTGGCGGCGGTGGCGGAAAGTGGCGGCGGGCGGACAGTGGCGGCTGTGGCGGACATTGGCGGCGGTGGCGGAGAGTGGCGGCGGGCGGACAGTGGCGGCGGTGGTGGACAGTGGCGGCGGTGGCGGTGGCGGACATTGGCGGCGGTGGCGGACAGTGGCGGCTGTGGCAGACATTGGCGGCGGTGGCGGACAGTGGTGGCGGTGGCGGACATTGGCGGCGGTGGCGGACAGTGGCGGCGGGCGGACAGTGGCGGCGGGCGGACAGTGGCGGCTGTGGCAGACAGTGGTGGCGGTGGTGGACAGTGGCGGCATGCGGACAGTGGCGGCGGGCGGACAGTGGCGGCGGCGGGCGGACAGTGGTGGCGGTGGCGGACAGTGGTGGCGGTGGCGGACAGTGGTGGTGGTGGTGGACAGTGGTGGCGGTGGCGGAGAGTGGTGGCGGACAGTGGTGGCGGTGGCGGACAGTGGCGGCGATGGCGGACAGTGGCGGCGGGCGGACAGTGGCGGCTGTGGCGGACAGTGGCAACGGGCGGACAGTGGCGGCTGTGTCTGGCGGTGGCGGACAGTGGCGGCGGTGGCGGTGGTGGCGGGCGGTAGTAGTGGGCGGTGGCGGGCGGTGGCGGGCGGTGGCGGGCGGTGGCGGGCGGCGGCGGCTGTGATGGGTGGTGGCGATCGGCGGTGGTGGTGGCTGGTGGCGGCTGGCGGTGGCGGGCGGCGGCGGCTGTGATGGGTGGTTGCGATCGGCGGTGGTGGGGGCTGGTGGCGGCTGGCGGTGGCGGCTTGCGGTGGCGACTGTGGCAACGGGCGGTGACGGCTGATAGCGTGCGGTGGTGGCGGCTGGTGGCAGGTGGTGGCGGTGGTGGTGGTGGCTGGTGGCTGTGGTGGTGGGTGGTGGTGGCGGCTGGCGGCTGGCGGTGGCGACTGTGGCAACGGGCGGTGGCGGCTGATGGCGGGCGGTGGTGGCGGTTGGTGTTGGTGGCAGCTGGTGGCGGGCGGTGGCGGCTGGTGGCGGGCGGTGCTGGCGGCTGGTGGTGGTGGCAGCTGGTGGCGGGCGGTGGCGGCTGGTGGCGGTGGCAGCTGATGGTGGCTGGTGGCGGGCGGTGGCGGCTTGTGGCGGGTGGTGGTAGCGGCGGTGGTGGGTGGTGGTGGGTGGTGTTGGCGGCGGTGGTGGGTGGTGACGGTGGTGGGTGGTGGTGGGTGGTGGTGGCGGCGGTGGTGGGTGGTGGTGGCGGCGGTGATGGGTGGTGGTGGTGGGTGGTGGTGGCGGCGGCTGTGGTGGTGGCGGGTGGCGGCTGGTGGTGGTGGGTGGTGGCGGCTGGTGGTGGTGGGTGGTGGCGGGCGGCGGTGGCTGTGGTGGTGGGTGGTGGTAGCGGGTGGCGGCTGGCGGTGGCGACTGGCAACGGGCGGTGGCGGCTGATGGCGGGCGGTGGTGGTGGTTGGTGTTGGTGGCAGCTGGTGGCGGGCGGTGGCGGCTGGTGGCGGGCGGTGGTGGCGGCTGGTGGTGGTGGCAGCTGATGGTGGCTGGTGGTGGCGGGTGGCGGCTGGTGGTGGCGGTGGTGGGTGGTGGCGGCTGGTGGTGGGTGGTGGCAGCTGGTGGCGGGTGGCGGTGGTGGGTGGCGGCTGGTGGTGGTGGGTAGTGGCGGCGGGTGGCGGTGGGTGGCGGTGGTGGCGGCTGGTGGCGGGTGGCGGCTGGTGTGCGTGGTGGCGGTGGTGGCGGCTGGTGGCGGGTGGTGGTGGCGGTGGCGGCTGGTGGCGGGTGGCGGTGGTGGGTGGTGGCGGTGGTGGGTGGTGGCGGTGGTGGGTGATGGCGGTGGTGGGTGGTGGCGGCTGATGGCGGCTGGTGGTGGTGGGTGGTGGCGGGTGGCGGCGGGTGGCGGCTGGTGGTGGTGGGTGGTGGCGGCTGGTGGTGGTGGGTGGTGGCGGGTGGCGGTGGCTGTGGTGGTGGGTGGTGGTGGCGGCTGGCGGTGGCGACTGATGGGGGGCGGTGGTGGCGGTTGGTGTTGGTGGCAGCTGGTGGCGGGCGGTGGCGGCTGGTGGCAGGCGGTGGTGGCGGCTGGTGGCAGGCGGTGGTGACGGCTGGTGGTGGTGGCAGCTGATGGTGGTTGGTGGTGGCGGGGGGCGGCTGGTGGTGGCGGTGGTGGGTGGTGGCGGCTGGTGGTGGGTGGTTGCAGCTGGTGGCGGGTGGTGGTGGTGGGTGGCAGCTGGTGGTGGTGGATAGTGGCGGCGGGTGGCGGTGGTGGCGGGTGGGTGTTGGCGATGGTGGCGGCTGGTGGCGGGTGGTGGTGGCGGTGGTGGGTGGTGGCGGCTGGTGGCGGGCGGTGGTGGCGGCTGGTGGTGGTGGCAGCTGATGGTGGCTGGTGGTGGCGGGTGGCGGCTGGTGGTGGCGGTGGTGGGTGGTGGCGGCTGGTGGTGGGTGGTTGCAGCTGGTGGCGGATGGTGGTGGTGGGTGGCGGCTGGTGGTGGTGGGTAGTGGCGGCGGGTGGCGGTGGTGGCGGGTG
This sequence comes from Procambarus clarkii, assembly GCF_040958095.1. NCBI lineage: Eukaryota > Metazoa > Arthropoda > Malacostraca > Decapoda > Cambaridae > Procambarus > Procambarus clarkii. The sequence goes on from NC_091227.1 coordinate 4,392,584, forward strand.
GCGGGTGGTGGTGGCGGTGGTGGCGGGTGGTGGTGGCGGTGGTGGGTGGTGGCGGCTGGTGGCGGGCGGTGGTGGCGGCTGGTGGTGGTGGCAGCTGATGGTGGCTGGTGGTGGCGGGTGGCGGCTGGTGGTGGCGGTGGTGGGTGGTGGCGGCTGGTGGTGGGTGGTTGCAGCTGGTGGCGGATGGTGGTGGTGGGTGGCGGCTGGTGGTGGTGGGTAGTGGCGGCGGGTGGCGGTGGTGGCGGGTGGCGGGTGGTGGTGGCGGTGGTGGCGGCTGGTGGCGGGTGGTGGTGGCGGTGGTGGGTGGTGGCGGCTGGTGGGTTGTGGCGGTGGTGGGTTGTGGCGGTGGTGGGTGATGGCGGTGGTGGGTGGTGGCGGCTGATGGCGGCTGGTGGTGGTGGGTGGTGGGTGGTGGCGGGTGGCGGCGGGTGGCGGCTGGTGGCGGCGGGTGGCGGCCAGCTGGGACACACCCTCCACCACTGAAGGTCTGAGCACAACTAACCATATGTCTCTCATACCACCAGCCTAGTGTTGCCATCAGCTCGCCCTCTCAAAATGTTTCCTTCAAAGATTGTATATTATCTTTGAACAACAAGTTTGATTATCAAGGAAATAATGCATATATTATTGTCACATTAATACTGTGTACAATACAATACAATACAATTTTATTTAGGTAAGGTACATACATACAATAAATATTTACAAGGATTGTTTGACTTATAGGTAGAGCTAGTACATACAATGCCTAAAGCCACTATTATGCAAAGCGTTTCGGGCATAATATCTTATTATGCCCGAATAATATCTTATTGATATTATTGCGTGTAATATCTTATTACATTCCTGCTAAATAATTATAATTTGAAACAGGACAAAAAATCAAACATATATATAAAAACCAACATTAGAGATCACGAGGCCTAGGGCTAGGCCTATCTGTGACCACACATCCTGCTTTGCTGGCCTGCTACCCTCTCACACCTCACACTCTTAACTCTCTCATAATCACTCTCACTCTCAATCACTCTTACGCACTATTACTCACTCTTACTCTCAATCACTCTTACACACTATTACTCACTCTTACTCTCAATCACTCTTACGCACTATTACTCACTCTTACTCTCAGTCATCCTTACTCACTCTCATACTCACTCTTACTCTGTCACTCTTACTCTGTCACTCTTACTCTCTGTCACTCTTACTCTCTGTCACTCTTACTCTCTGTCACTCTTACTCTGTCACTCTTACTCTCTGTCACTCTTACTCTCTGTCACTCTTACTCTCTGTCACTCTTACTCTCTGTCACTCTTACTCTCTGTAACTCTTACTCTGTCACTCTTACTCTCTGTCACTCTTACTCTCTGTCACTCTTACTCTGTCACTCTTACTCTGTCACTCTTACTCACTCTCAGTCACCCTTACCCATTCATACTTACTCTCTCACTCTTACTCTCACACTCTTACTCCCAATCACTCCTACTCCCAATCACTCCTACTCTCAATCACTCCTACTCTCATTCTTACTCCCAATCACTCTTACTCTCAATCACTCTTATTCTCATTCTTACTCTCAATCACTCTTATTCTCATTCTTACTCTCACTCTTATTCTTACTCCCAATCACTCCTACTCCCAATCACTCTTACTCTCAATCACTCTTACTCTCAATCACTCTTACTCTCATTCTTACTCTTACTCTTACTCTCAATCACTCTTATTCTCATTCTTACTCCTCTCACTCTTACTCCTACTCCCAATCACTCTTACTCCCAATCACTCTTACTCTCAATCACTCTTACTCCCAATCACTCTTACTCTCAATCACTCTTACTCTCAATCACTCTTACTCTCAATCACTCTTACTCTCACTAACTCTCAATCACTCTTACTCTCACTCTAACTCTCAATCACTCTTACTCTCATACTCACCCTTACTCTCAATCACTTTTACTCTCACTCTTACTCTGTCACCCTTACTCTCACTCTGTCACTCTTACTCACTCTCAGTCACTCTTACTTATACTCACTCTTACTCTTACTCACACACTCTCACTCACTCTTACTCACACTTACACACTCTGGCACTCTCACTCACCTTCAGTCACTCTTACTCACTCTTACCCACTCTCGCTCACTCTTACTCACTCTAGTTAATAAGAACACGCCAATATAAGACAACAAAACGTTTTCAGATACTTTCGCACCACTTTCCAGCAACTTTTATAATTTATATAAATTATCTTAGGGAATAATACATAAATTATATATTTAAACATGATATTAGTGTTTAGTGGAATGCATAAAGAGTCAAATTGTGTTAAAAAGAGCGATTTTTAGAAAATTTGGAAAACTACTTTTTTCTGATCATATTATAACAAAATGGATTTTGAACGTTTCACTCAGCCAATATATATCATTCACAATTTATTAATGAATTTAAAAAAAAAAAACATAAATTTTATATTTAAACATGTAAAAACTATTTGTAATACATTAGGAACAAAAAAATTGTAGAAAAACAATTTATTATAAAACCTTTGTGTTTGGATTTTTTGATTAAAAGTTTCTCAAAGGCTCTCCTGCACCATTCTCAATGCAAATCATTCCCACGCCTATGGGAAGAGATAGACAAACGTTTTCTAGATGATTTGTGTTTGCTGGGAAGACACAAACGTCCACCTATCTACTCTATAGATGGCATTGCTGTCTAAGCACCACCTCACCAGAGGTCAGCAGCGGCTATGTTATGAGCTGGTAAACACGGGAATCCAGCCCCTGTGGCCGGTATATCCCGTCCTCACTAGATGGCGTCGTCCATTTGGAGGGGGGTTTCGGGAGCTGACTCACAAATGGCGTTGTCGTCACGGCTCTGTGCTACGACGCTGGACTCGGGTCCGTAACAGTGTGTTCCCTGACTTGCGGGGTAAAAAGTTTCTAGACACCACCTCCAATACTTTGGCTCTCCACGTATCCTCGCCTCCATACGATTCCTTGTTCTCCCAGTGTATCCTTCCATGATTGAAGTCCCCCATGATGAGCAGGTGGGATCTATTTCTACAGGCAGCAGAGGCTGCCGTCTCAATTATTGTGTTAACTGCCATGTTGTTGTTGTCAAACTCTTGACTGGGTCATCTGTCATTTGGTGGAGGGTCATATATCACTGCTACTACTATTCTTGGTCCTTCCATTGTCATGGTGCTTGTCATGTAGTCACTGAATCATTACACAGCCCGGGATATCCATCTCCTTGAAACTCCATTCCTTTCTCATTAGTAGGGCCACTCTGCCTCCTCCCCTACCTTCCCTCTCTTTCCTTATTACTGTGTATTGGGGAAAATCAGCATTCGTTATGATTCCTTAGAGTTTTGTTTCAGTGTGTCCATTACATCTGGATTCACTTTTTGTGCTCTTTCCCTTAGTTAACTTGCGTTACTTATGATCCCATCTATGTTCGAGTACATCACCCTGAAACGGACTCTCTTCTGCTTTTCCTCTGGGGGGAGGGGGGTGGACCTGTGGGATCTGGGGTGTGCGGGAGCTGGGAGGATCTGGTACGGGGAAAGTGGTGGAGGAGGAAGGGCTTGGGGGGGGGGGGGGGTGAGAGGGGGGGGTGAGAGGGGGAGGGTTGGGGGGAGAGTGAGAGGGGGAGGGTTGGGAGGGGTGAGAGTGGAAGGGTTGGGGGCAGAAAAGGGGGAGGGCTTGGGGGACGTGGGGGGAAAGGGAGGGGTGAGGAAGAAGGGAGGGGATAAGGGGAGTGGTAGAGAGGGGAAGGCTTAGGTGGGGTGGGGGAAAGTGGTGGGCCTAGTGGGGTTTGGGAGAATGGAGGGTATGAGGGGTGGAGGAGATGGGAGGGCATGTGGGAGTAGAAAGGGCTTGGGGGATGGAGGAGAAGGGAGGTCCTGGGGAGAAGGGTGAGAGGAAGGAGGGGGGTGAGTAGGGGGAGGGTGCCTAAGGTGGGTACTTAGTGGGGGCTGTCAGGGGATTGGGCAGGTAGGGGTGTCTGTTGGGAAGAATGTGAGGGTGGTGCTCCACTCCCTGTGGCTGTTGAACTGTTTGAGGAGGGTTCCCCACTCCCCTCTGGGATTGTAGGGTTCAGGGTTGTGGTGCTCTGATTCCTTTCTCTTTTCCTGTGCTCTCTCTCCTCGTGTTTGCTGCCCTCACTCTCTTGTCCCTAGTCATATCCCTCTGCAAGAATACTTTTTTGAACTTCTGTACATTTGCAAGACCTCTCTTCCTTACTAACAGGTCCTCGTTCGTGTTCTCGCTCATGAATACCGGATATTCACTCATGAATACCGAATATGAGTAGAGAGAAAGACCTGGGGGTTGATATCACTCCAGACCTGTCTTCTGAAGCCCATATGAAGAGGATAACATCAATGGTATATGCCAGGTTGCCCAACATAAGAACGGCCTTTAGAATTTTGTGGAAGGAATTACTCAGAGCTCAGAACATACCACATATGTCAGACCAGTCCTGGAGTATGCGGCCCCAGCATGGAGCCTGTACCTTGTCAAGCACAAGATGAAGCTGGAAAAAGTTCAGAGGTATGCCACTAGGCTAGGTCAGAACTAAGAGGCATGAGTTAAGAGGAAAGGCTGCATGAAAGGCTTCCACGACAATGGAAGATAGAAGAGTAAGGGGAGACATGAACACTACCTACAAAATTCTAAGAGGAATTGACTGGGTAGATAAGGATAAAAAATTTAACATGGGTGGTACGCGAACAAGGGGGGCACAGGCGAAGACTCAGTACACAAATGAGCCACAGAGATGTTAGAAAGATTTTTTCAGTGTCAGAGTAGTCAACAAGCAGAATGCATTAAGCAGTGATGTGGTGGAGGCTGACTCCATACATAGTTTCAAATGTATATATGATACAGCCCAGTAGGCTCAGGAATCTGTATATCAGTAGATTGACGTTTGAGAGGCGAGACCAATGAGCTAGAGCTCAACCCCCTCAAGCACAAATAGGTGAGTTCACACACACACACACACACACACAAACAGGGGTCTGGAAGCTGAGCGAACAGCACGCACGACTCATAATTCTGTGACCTGGGTTCGATTCCCAGTCCAGGCAGAAACAAATGGGCAAAGTTTCTTTCACCTTGAATGCCCCTGTTACCTAGCAGTAAATAGGTACCTGGGAGTTAGACAGCTGTTACGAGCTGCTTCCTGGGTTTGTGTGTGTGTGGAAAAGAAATGTTAGTTAGTTAGTAATAGTTGATTGACAGTTGAGAAGCGGGCCAAAAGAGCAAAGCTCAACCCCCGCAAACACAACTAAGTGAATACAACTAGTTGAATACAGGATCCAGCAGGTGGGGGAGAGGAACAGGGTGTCATTCATGAAGATGACTGCTCGTGCATGGAGGGAAATCAGTGGGGAATTGAAGGACATGAGGGAAACCATAAGTAAACCTGCAGAAGGAACGTTGTGCAGGGCAAAAGGGGGATAAAAAAACCTAAGAACAAGATCTCCTCAGACTTTGGCCCAGGCAACAAACCCCCAGGTAACAGGGGATGTAGCAATGGCAGGGAACCCTACAATGATTGTCACTTTTGCAGATGTGCTGAAGATGTGCCCAGATACCATGTCCACAGTCAAGGAAGTTTTAATGAAAGTAGTAACCTCACAGGAGGCAGCTAGATGCATGAGCCAGCTAATGGAAAGGAAAAGAGCTGTAGTAGTAGTAGGTATTAAGAAACAAGAAGGTTCCACAAGGGAGAAATGGAGGACTAAGGACAAAGCTGCAGTGTCAGGAATACTATAGTAGATTGGAAAGGAAGGGGCTGAAAAAGACTTAGAAAAGTTTTTTCAGATTGGCCAGTACAACAAAGACAAAGACATCGGATGTTGAAGGTATTACTAAGAAATGAGTCTATAAAAGAGGACATCCTAGTAAAAAAGAGCAAACTGAAATATGTATCGAATTAAAGAAAGGTATTCCTTCAGAGGGATATGACCAGGGAAGAGATAATAGAGGCAGCAGATCCAAGGAAAAGGCGAAGGTTGAGAGATGGGAGCCAGGGAACCTCAACCTTCAACCCAGCAATCCCAGAGGGGAGTGAGGAACCCCTAGCCAGCAATTCAGGAACCCAAGAAGGGACTGCAACACCCCAACCCACAACCCCCATAGGAGCCCCCCCCCCAAGCACAAATCATTCCCTGCCCATCACAATGCCTACCATACCAACCAAATCCACCCTCCCTCCCTACCCCAAGATCCCCCTGCCTTCCCATCCCCTGGTCTTCTTCCTGCCTGCTTCTTCCAGGCCCACACAAGACCTGAGCCCTTCATTCCCCCCCCCCCCCACCTCCAAACCCCTGTTAACTACACCACAGGAGAACGAGCCCTCACCCCAAGCACTCCCCTGCCTCCAATCTCTAGCACTCCCTGCCCCTCAATCCCTAGGAATTTTTCCTGTCCCAAGCAGGCCAGGGCAATTTCTAAGCCCTCCAGCACCCCCACCTCCCCAAGAACCGCTGGTAACTACCTCACAGGAGGATGAGCCTACCCAAGTTGCAATGCCTACGGAACGGCTTCCTATACTAGAGGGGAGTGAGGGTGAAAATGGATATAAGAAAGTGAGCTTCAAGGTAATGTACTCAAACATCGATAGGGTTACCAACAAAGCAAGTGAACTGGAAAAAAGGGTGCATGAAGAAAACTCAGACGTAATAGGACACACAGAAACAAAATAGTCAGGAGTCATAACATATACTGTGTTTCCAATAGACTACTATATAGTTAGGAAAGAGAGGGAAGGGAGAGGAGGAGGAGGAGTGGCCCTGCTGGTAAGGAAGGACTGGAGCTTTATAGAGATCGAAATTCCAGGCTGCGTTGGATTAAGAGACTACATAACAGGAACTAAGACAATGGGTGGAACTTAGAAAAATTGTGGCAGTCATTTACAACCTTCCACTAAATGACAGAAAATCCAAACAGGAGTTTGACAGAAACAACATGGCAACCAATAATATAACAGAGAGAGCAGCATCAGCGGCCTGCAGGAATGGTTCCAGACTCTTAATCATGGGCGATTTCAACCATGGAAAGATAGACTGGGAGAATTGGGACCTATATGGAGGTGAAGATACATGGAGAGCTAAACTCTTGGAAGGGATAACAAGAAACAAACTTTCTGAACCAACATGTCAAGGGTCCCACAAGAATGAGGGGGAATGACTAGCCAGCTTGACTCGACCTGATATTCACCTTGAATGAGGCAGAAATAAGGGAAGTCAAATTTGAAACCCTCATAGGAATGAGTGACAACAGTGTATTGACATTTGAGTATCTGATGGAGGTAGGGATAACCTATCCAAGGATGGGATTGGAAGGGAAAAGACTAAATTACCGAAGAGGAAAATATGACGACAACGAAGAACTTCCTAATGGGAATACCATGGGAAACAGAACTCAGAGAAAAGACTATACAGTATATGGTGGATTATGTCACCCAGAAGTGCCAGGAAGCTGCAGACAGGTTTATCCCGTCCCAAAAAGAGAAAAATGGGAAGCAACAGAAGAATCTGTGGTTCAGTGTGGAATATACGGTATCAAAGCAACTGAGTAAAAGAACACGGAGAAAATACAGGAATAAGAGAACACCAGAGAGCAGGGAGAGTTACCAGAGGGCCAGAAATGAGTACCTCAGAGTGAGGAGAGAAGCAGAGAGACAGTATGAAAATGACATCTAGAGTCATTTTCTAAGACCAAACCAAAACTGTTCCACAGCCACATCAGGAGGAAAACAGCAGTGAAGGAACAAGAAATGAAACTTAGGAAAGGGGAGAATAGATACACAGAGAATGACAAGGTGTGTGAAGAACTCAACTAGACATTCCAGAAAATCTTCACAATAGAACAAGGAGAGGTCCCTGCAGTAAATGAGAAGGCAAACCATGCAACCATGGAGGAATTTGACCTCACCAATGATGAGGTCAAAAGGAATCTGTTGGAGCTGAATGTGACAAAGGCTGTTGGGCCTGACAGAATCTCACCGTGGATACTAAAAGAAGGTGCAGAGGCACTAAGTGTGGCACTCTCTATGGTGTATAACATGTCACTGGAAACAGAAGTCCTACCTGAATGATGAAAAACAGCCAATGTTGTCCCAATATACAAAAATGGTGACAGGCAAGAGGCACTGAACTACAGGCCAGTTTCCCTAGCTTGTATAACATGCAAGGTAATAGAGATAATTCAGGGGGGGTAATTCAGGGGGGCCTCGTAGCCTGGTGGATAGCGCGCAGGACTCGTAATTCTGTGGCGCGGGTTCGATTCCCGCACGAGGCAGAAACAAATGGGCAAAGTTTCTTTCACCCTGAATGCCCCTGTTACCTAGCAGTAAATAGGTACCTGGGTGTTAGTCAGCTGTCACGGGCTGCTTCCTGGGGGTGGAGGCCTGGTCGAGGACCGGGCCACGGGGACACTAAAGCCCCGAAATCATCTCAAGATAACCTCAAGAATCAAGAGAAGGTCGTGAAGAAAGACTCGTAGAGCATCTGGAGGGAAAGAGCTTTGTAACACACCACCAGTAGGGGTTCAGAGATGGTAAATTGTGTCTCGCAGGTTTAATAGAATTCTATGACCAAGCAACACAAATTAGGCAAAAAAGAGAAGGGTGGGCAGACTGCATTTTCATGGACTATCAGGAAGCCTTTGACACAGTACCACACAAAAGGCTGTTACATAAGTAGGAACAACAGGCAGGAGTAAAAGGTAAGGTGATCCAGTGGAAAATGGAGTCAAAGCAGTAAGGGAAGGGAAAAATCAAAGCAAAAGGAAACAACGAGTAACTGTGAGGGGGAGACATCAGAGTGGCGAAATGTCAGCAGCGGGGTTTCGACAGGGCTCTGTACTTGGACCCATCCTGTTTTTAATATATGTAAACGATCTTCCAGAGGGTATAGACTCGTTCCTCTCAATGTTAGCTGATGATACAAAAATTCTGAGAAGAATCAAGACAGATGAAGATAGACAGAGACTACAGGACGACCTGGACGAACTGGTGGAATGGTCTAGAAAATGGCTACTAAAGTTCAACTCAGGGAAGTGTATCGTAATGAAATTAAGCGAATGGAGCAGAAGGTTGAACACAATGTACCATCTGGGTTCCCAAGCTATATATGTTAGGAATTTTCTCATTTCCTCATAGTTTCCCTTTTGGAATGCCGGCGTTTTGTTTTCTGGGCCCTTCTTTTGGTACATTAACCTTTCTTCGACCAGATACTCAAACGTTAGTACACTGTGATCGTTCATTCCCACGAGGGCTTCGAAACTGATTTTCCCCTTATGTCGGAGCCATGCAACGGGGGGTGGGGGAAATAGCTCTCTCTTGTCCATTATTCCACCCCACAGTTAACTAACGAGGCCGGGGGAAACACCTCTCTTTAGTCCGTTATCCCGTCCTCAGTTAGCTAACTATTCAAGAGCACCCCCCTAGAGTTCCTACGGCAGCCTCTCTCGTTCAACACTTGTAATCTAAGGTATTTGACTACCAAGGTGCGAGGACTACAAGGCGACATAACTTGATAAGCTACCCGAAACTCTAGAGAACTCTAGAATACACTTCACTGCCGCAGACGTATAAGAGAAACGAAAGGGAAGAGGTGAATAATGAAGTAATTAGTGAGGGTTTGGGGTGAGAGAGGTAGAGAGGTGTGAGGAGTGAGGAGGGTCGTCAATTGAAAGTGAGTTTGGAGAGGGTTGGAGGGAGAGGAGTAGATAGGTAGAAGAAGAGTAGATAGTAGAAGAAGAAATGCTGCCACCATCCATTCATTTGTCCGTACCTACAATACAAGGAATGGAACTAGTCTGTACCACAATATTCTCAAGATGTTATCAAGAGGCCATTATTAGTATGTTCCATCTATATCATGTACCCATTAAAATCAAGAAACCAGTAACCGCAGAGGTTTTTCTCATCTCGTCTCACAAACTCTAGGGAACAAAGTTAAAAGACAATTTAAACAATAAATTCATCAATTATATTTTACATAAGTATCATAATTTAAGCAATTCAACTTAGTGTTCAAGAATTAATATGCAAAGTGAGTCCTCATCCAAGAATTCGAGAACCCTACAACTTGACTGCCCCTGATCCTCACACAACACTTGTAAACACAACCAAGTCACCTTGCATGCTCAACTCACCAAGTGTCTGCCTATATCTGGATTGAGAGGGAGGGGGGGGGGGGGAATGGTCTGTAGTTGACAGAGACGGTCCCGCCCCACTGGCTGACAGCCTCTCTGGTTAGCCTCTCCTCTGCTCTGCTCTGCTGGCTGGTCTCCTATTGCTTCTCTCTCTGCTCTACAGCTCCCCGAAAATAAAGTTTTTGCAACACTGCTAAAGCAAGCTAGCTGTGTGCGACAACTTTATCAACTGAAGTGTAGTTCTTATGTAGTTTTAAGTGGTGGTTCTGCTCAGATTATTGTGATCGACTGTTTTACTCCATTTGAGCTCAATAACCCGAGGTGTACTGGTATTGTACAGTATGCTAGGGGGAGGCTTAGTATGTCAGTAGACTTCACGTTGGGGACGCTCGACGTTAGATAGTCTGGTCACAGGGGTGGCAAAAGTTTGGAGTTGTGGACCCGCGGAGAAGCGAGGGAAACACTCTGGGTCACATAGGTGGCTGTAGGTTAAAGGTGGGAGTAACGGCTATTTAAGTACTTAGGATTAGGAACGGTATAGTTAAATTAGACTAGTATTTTGTCTCTGTTAGCATTGATATTTTTTTGTGGACATTTGTTTAGTGAAATGTGTTCTAGAGTTCTCTCTAGAGTTTCGGGTAGCCGATCAAGTTACGGCGCCTTGTAGTCCCCGCACCTAGGTAGTCAAATACCTAGGTTACAAGGTGTTGAATGAGAGAGGCTGCCGTAGGAACTCTGGAGGGTGCTCTAGAATAGTTGACTAACTGGGGACGGGATAACGGACTAAAGAGAGGTGTTTCCCCCGGCCTCGTTAGTTAACTGGGGGGGTGGAATAATGGACAAGAGAGAGCTATTTCCCCCACCCCCCGTTACAGCCATTATGAGTGAAGACTAGGTCTAGTCTCATTGCTTCATCGTTGCCTCTCATTCTTGTGGGACCACTGACATGCTGACTTAGAAAGTTTCTTGTCGCCACCTCTAATAGTTTAGCTCTCCATGTTTCCTCACCTCCATGTGGTTCCTTGCTTTCCAAGTCTATCTTTCCATGATTGAAGTCCTCCATGATGAGCAGATGGGACCTATTTCAACAGGCAGCAGTGGCTGCTCTCTCAGTTATAGTGTTGATTGCCATGTTGTTTCTGTCATACTCTTGCCAGGGTCTTCTGTCATTTGGTGGAGGGTTGATATATCACTGCTACAACTGCTCTTGGCCCTCCCATCGCCATGGGGCCTGCAAGGTAGTCTCTGAACCCCCTCGCTGCCTGAGTGTTATGATCCCAAGTAGCTAAAAACGAGTCCCCCCTTTGAGGATTTTTCTATCAGGCCTGACCTGACTAGAAGGTCAAGGAAATATACAGGTGAAGATACATGTGTAAAATAATTGGTTGGATTTGATAGATAATTTAAGAATGTGGGCAGTGATGACTTGATATAAGATGTGGAGAGTTTGCTGGAGGTGTGAGGCTCGCTTGAGCTCACTTGAGCTGAAGAAATCCTGAGGGAATGGCGTGCTCCGTTTGAGCCCCTGTTAGAGAGGCACCCCTGTTTGATGAGGAGAACCTCTGTCCTCTTCCTTCAAGATGAAGGAAGTGGACAGACGTCTCGACTGAGGAATAAGTTAGGAGGCGTGTCAGCTCAAGTCAGGAACTGCAGAAGGTGTTGAGGGGGCAGTTAAAGCAGTTCTGTGGGTAGCCTGAGGCGCCCTGAGTGTCGCCGCCCCATCGTGGAGCGTCCTGCGGGAGGCGGGAGACCCTTTTGTGGTAAGCACAATTTTAACCAGTTTACAGTGATTGCCTATAGTTGATTGTGTGTCCATCAATCGTAGCGAATGTTTATTGATACATTAGGCATATTTTATTAAGGCAGAAGGCCTAAAATAAGAGAGATGTTGATGGAGGAACGTCCTGGAGGGCGGAGCGACGTCTGTCTCCAAGCGCTGGCAGGTGACTGAGGGAGCCGAGCTCCTGGCGGAGAAGCTGCCTCAAGGGCCGCCAGGCCGGGCGGAGGATGGACCAGCCCAAACGGGGGAGTCCACACTCACAGCATGTAGAGAGCAGAGGAATGTTGGGTGTAAACATATTGTGTGGTTTATTTAGTTTATGTGTTTATAGGGAAACATTTGTATTGGCGTGTCAATGGGTTGCAGGTTTGTCTAGGGAAGGAGTTGCTGAGAACTTCGAAACCAGCAGAAGAGGAGTAGTTGATGAGACTCCAAGGTTGTGGAAGGTACTGAGCTCTGTCGGAGAGCAGCCATACAGTGAGGAAGGGAACCTCAAGCAGTGAGAAGAGTAGTGGAATAAAGTTCCACCTACTTTTATGATACCAGTGGTGAAGCACCATTGTTGCTCAAGGAAGACTTCATGGTGTAGCAGCCATGAGAGCTGTGGAGGACCCTGGTAGACGGTTCTAGGAAAACCTTAAGATGTCAGGGTAGTGAACTTCCAGATGTGGAAGGGAAGTTCTTAGTGACCATTTGTAGGGAGTTGGTAGTGTGTTTGGTTGTCTTTAGCGTGCAAGACGCAGTGAAAACTGGGTGATTGCTTACCATTTTTGTGCCAAGAACATATACTGAAGTACAGTTACAACTGCAGGCTGGATTACCTGCAGAGACATACATATGTGTTCTAGGACTGATAGGGTGATTGATTGATCATTGTTGTTTATCAAGGAATATTAATGTTGATGTTTATAGAATTATAGCCATAGGCTAAATTGCCTGCAGATATTTATATGTTCCAGAGTTGGTAGCGCCATATCATATTGTACTGCATGATTTACCCACTTGGTGAGGCTGATAGTGCAACATTGTCTTATAAGACTTGACCTACTTGATGAGGTTGGTAGTATTAGGTGGTGAGTCAGGAGTTAGGATACCACTTGATAAGCAGATGATAGAGTCCTGATGGTATTGAAGTGTAACCTGACTACAATAGTATAGAGTGTCGGAGATATATTATTATACGTAACTGAAAACTCACACCCCAGAAGTGACTTGAACCCATACTGCCAAGAGCACACTGCATCTGGCGTACAGGACACCTTAACCACTCGACCAACACGACCGGACAAAAGAGGATGGTAACCGAGGCTAATTCCCCATCCCCCCGCCGGCAACTCTGATGGTAATCTTGGGCATGGTATTTTATCAAATCACCTCATTCTTTGAGGAACATGTGGGGAACACAAATGCGAACAAGCCTGAACGGTCTCCAGGCATATATGCAACAGAAAACTCACACCCCAAATGTGACTCGAACCCATACTGCCAGGAGCACATTGCATCTGGCATACAGGACACCTTAACCACTCGACCAACACAACCAGACAAAAGAAGATGGTAGCCGAGGCTAATTCCCCATCCCCCCCACTGGCACAAGTGGGGAACACAAATGCGAACAAGCCTGAACGCTCTCCAGGCATATATGCAACTGAAAATTGTGTTCCACATTTGTGTTCCTCACGTGTGCCCCAAAGAATGAGGTGATATGATAAAATACCATGCCCAAGATTACCATCAGTGTGCCGGCGGGGGGATGGGAAATTAGCCTCGGCTACCATCCTCTTTTGTCCAGTCATGTTGGTCGAATGGTTAAGGTGTCCTGTACGCCAGATGCAGTGTGTTCCTGGCAGTATGGGTTCGAGTCACTTCTGGGGTGTGTGTTTTCAGTTGCATATATGCCTGGAGACCGTTCAGGCTTGTTCGCATTATTATACGTGTATATGTATTGTCCATGTGCCTTGTTCAGTAAATGTTTTCAAATTTGCTGGTGTTTGCCTTTGTCCTAGTGAGGCTTCCCAGAAAATAGGAAAGAGAGAGAGAGAGAGAGAGAGAGAGAGAGAGAGAGAGAGAGAGAGAGAAACAAGAACCAAAGCTGCAGACAGGGTAGTATGGAGTAATATCAAAGAAAAGGGGATTGAGGAGATCATACCACATAAGGAGAGAGTGGGGAGTCACGGCGGCTCGAGTGGGTGTGTGCACGTGACAATGAGGCTAGTTTTGGAGCCGCATCTTCTAAATTTGTGACGCTGAACCCCTCTCCAAGTGCCAGAAGTGCCTAGGGTGATCTCCTGGTAAAAATAAGCACTCTACTGAGTTTTGGGTTGGTTGTCCGAAAGGAAGGACGACCAACATCATCATAAATCTGAGATAACCATCTCCTCAAAATTACATTTCTTTCTTATCAGTAGGGCCACTCCTCCTCCCCTTCCTTCCCTCTCTCCATATTACAGTGTGATCCTGGGGAAAACACAGCATTCATTATAATTCCTGAGAGTTTTGTTTCCGTGAGTCTAACCACATCCAGCTTACTTTCTTGTGCTCTTTCCCTAAGTTCTCTTGCCTTACTTGTAATCCCATCTATGTTCGAGTATATTACCTTGAAACTGACTCTATTCTTTCCATCCTCAGTTTCTGTTGATTCCACTGGAGTAGGGGGACATGGAGTGTCCAGGGAGAGAGGGTCTGGGAAGGAGGACCAGGGGGGATCTGGGGTAAGAGGGGGCAGGAAAATCTGGAATGGGTAAGCTAGGAGGGTCTGGAATGGAGTAGCTGAGAGGGACTGGGGTTGGTTGTCAACTTAGGTTTGGGATGGGGAAGCAGGAGGAGCATGTGGATGGGGGGGAGGGGGTGAGGTCATTGTTGGAGAATTATAGGGAGCCTGGTGTAGGGGGCCCGGGATGACAAGGGTTGGGGTGAAAAGGGAGCCTGGGGTGGGGGGGGGGGGCAGGGAGGGAGGAGGTGTGGTAGGATGGAGAGCTTGGAGTTGGGATACTTGGGAGGGCATGGGCTGGAGAAACAGGAGAGGGCATGGGGCTGAGGAAACAGGAAGGGCCTGGAGAAGGAAAGGAGGTGGGGAAGAAAAAGGGCATATAGAGGGAAAAATGAGGGGTCTGGGGTTGGGTAGCAGGGGGGGGGCATGGTTTTGGGAGGGTCGCTACTAGTTGGGGAGGGGAGGGTGATGGGGGGAGTGGTTGTGGGGAGGGATGGTGGGAGGTTTCTGTTATAATCTTCCCTGGTCATGCTGGCCTGCTGGTGAGGGGATTCCCACTCCCCTCCGAAGTTACTGGAGATACTGCACCAAGTCCTGTTGTTCCCCCTGTTCCCTTTCTTTCCCTTGCATCTCCACCTTGCTTCTGCAGCCCCCCACCTTCTCTCTTCCCTCGTCATTTCCCTCTGCAGAAAAACGTCCTTGTATCCCTCTACATTCATAAGCTTGCTCTTCCTTGACAGGATTACCTTTCTCGTAGCCTTGTTCATAAGCACTATTTTTATCAGACTTTTCGTTTCTTTCTTCTAGGGATCCAGCCTGAAAACCTTCTTTATGTTATTTCCATTAACCCCTGCCATACCCAAGCCCTCCAAGATCTTTCTCACCATTGCTCGGTCCTTCCTTTCTCCCTCCTCCTAGTTGGATCCCTCTGGTTTTTGTACTCCTACAACTATGATAGCTCTTTTTCTTTCCAGCATTTGAGCCGTACACATTGCAGCTTCCTGGGATGCAGCTGCATTCATAGCTGCTTCCTCTTTAGCAGCCTTGGCACTTGGGTTATCTCCCAGCATTTCTGCAAACGAGGGTCTCACTTGGAGGAGACCTCACTCCGCTTCATTCACTGTTTTCAGAGGGTTATTTGCCTCGTGTTTCTTCGAATTCGGATATTCCCTGGGTTTCCTTTTCTCTTCCTTAGCTTCTGCCAGCTCACTATGTAGGTTCTGTACTACGCCTTTCATTGCGATCAGTTCATTGTTGAAGTCCTCTAACACCTGGGTGATCCATTCACAGGAACTACCCTTCATTCTTCCTTGCCCCTGTATGTGTGCGTGTGTGTGTGTGTATGTGTATGTGTGTGTGTGCGTGTGTGTGTGTGTGTGTGTGTGTGTGTGTGTGTGTGTGTGTGTGTGTGTGTGTGTGTGTGTGTGTGTGTGTGTGTGTGTGTGTGTGTGTGTGCGTGCGTGTGTGTGTGTGTGTGTGTGTGTGTGTGTGTGTGTGTGTGTGTGTGTGTGTGTGTGTGTGTGTGTGTGTGTGTGTGTGTGTGTGTGTGTGTATGTGTGTGTGTGTGTGTGTGTATGTGTGTGTGTGTGTGTGTGTGTGTGTGTGTGTGTGTGTGTGTGTGTGTGCGTGTGTGTGTGCGTGTGTGTGTGTGTGTGTGTGTGTGTGTGTGTGTGTGTGTGTGTGTGTGTGTGTGTGTGTGTGTGTGTGTGTGTGTGTGTATGTGTGTGTGTGCGTGTGTGTGTGTGTGTGTGTACTCACCTAGTTGTACTCACCTAGTTGTATTTGCGGGGGTTGAGCTCTGGCTCTTTGGTCCCGCCTCTCAACCGTCAATCAACAGGTGTACAGATTCCTGAGCCTATTGGGCTCTATCATATCAACACTTGAAACTGTGTATGGAGTCAGCCTGCACCACATCACTTCCTAATGCATTCCATTTGTCAACCACTCTGACACTAAAAAAGTTCTTTCTAATATCTCTGTGGCTCATTTGGGCGCTCAGTTTCCACCTGTGTCCCCTTGTGCGTGTTCCCCTTGTGTTAAATAGACTGTCTTTATCTACCCTATCAATTCCCTTCAGAATCTTGAATGTGGTGATCATGTCCCCCCTTACTCTTCTGTCTTCCAGCGAAGTGAGGTTCAATTCCCGTAGTCTCTCCTCGTAGCTCATACCTCTCAGCTCGGGTATTAGTCAGGTGGCAAACCTTTAAACCTTTTCCAGTTTATTCTTATCCTTGACTAGATATGGACTCCATGCTGGGGCTGCATACTCCAAGATTGGCATGACATATGTGGTATACAAAGTTCTGAATGATTCTTTACACAAGTTTCTGAATGCCGTTCGTATGTTTGCCAGCCTGGCATATGCCGCAGATGTTATCCGCTTGATATGTGCTGCAGGAGACAGGTTTGGCGTGATATCAACCCCCAAGTCTTTTTCCTTCTCTGACTCCTGAAGAATTTCCTCTCCCAGATGATACCTTGTATCTGGCCTCCTGCTCCCTACACCTATCTTCATTACATTACATTTGGTTGGGTTAAACTCTAACAACCATTTGTTCGACCATTCCTTCAGCTTGTCTAGGTCTTCTTGAAGCCTCAAACAGTCCTCTTCTGTTTTAATCCTTCTCATAATTTTAGCATCGTCCACAAACATTGAGAGAAATGAATCGATACCCTCCGGGAGATCATTTACATATATCAGAAACAAAATAGGACCGACTAAATATAAGGTATAATAAAGTTTTCGACTGGGCATCAGAAAATAACATGATGTTTAACAGTGATAAATTCCAGGTACTCTGGTACGGTAAAAATGAGGACCTTAAACATAATACAGAGTACAAAACACAATCAAATGTACCCATAGTAGGAAAACAGCATATAAAGGATATGGGAATAATAATGTCTGACGACCTAACGTTTAAGGAGCATAACCAAGCAAATATTGCGACAGCCAGAAAAATGATAGGATGGATTACGAGAACTTTCAAATCCAGGGATCCCATCACAATGGTTATACTCTTCAAGTCACTTGTGTTGTCCCGTCTTGAGTACTGCTCAGTACTCACTTCCCCCTTCAGAGCAGGAGAGATTGCTAAAATAGAGGGAATACAGAGAACATATACGGCACGCATAGACGCAATAAAGCACCTAAATTATTGGGATCGTCTCAAAGCTCTCCAAATGTACTCACTAGAAAGGAGACGAGAGAGATATCAAATAATATACACCTGGAAGATACTGGAGGGCCAAGTACCAAATCTACACAGTAAAATAACAACGTACTGAAGTGAACGACATGGAAGAAAATGTAGAATAGAACCAGTGAAGAGCAGAGGTGCCATAGGCACAATCAGAGAACACTGTATAAACATCAGAGGTCCGCGGTTCTTCAACGTCCTACCAGCAAGCATAAGAAATATTGCCGGAACAACCGTGGACATTTTCAAGAGGAAACTAGATTTCTTCCTCCAAGGAGTGCCGGACCTACCGGGCTGTGGTGGGTATGTGGGCCTGCGGGCCGCTCCAAGCAACAGCCTGGTGGACCAAACTCTCACAAGTCGAGCCTGGCCTCGGGCCGGGCTTGGGGAGTAGAAGAACTCCCAGAACCCCATCAACCAGGTATCAACCAGGACTACAGAGCCCTGTGGGATTCCACTGGTGACTTCACGCCAATCGGAGGTCTCACCCCTCACCGTAACTCTCTGCTTCCTATTGCTTAGGTACTCCCTTATCCACTGGAGCACCTTACCAGCTACACCTGCCTGTCTCTCCAGCTTATGTGCCAGCCTCTTATGCGGTACTGTGTCAAAGGCTTTCCGACAATCCAAGAAAATGCAGTCCGCCCAGCCCTCTCTTTCTTGCTTAATCTTTGTCACCTGATCGTAGAATTCTATCAAGCCTGTAAGGCAAGATTTACCCTCCCTGAACCCATGTTGGTGTTTTGTCACGAAGTCCCTTCTCTCCAAATGTGTTACCAGGTTTTTTCTCACGATCTTCTCCATCACCTTGCATGGTATACAAGTCAAGGACACGGGCCTGTAGTTCAGTGCCTCTTGCCTGTCGCCTTTCTTGTATATTGGGACCACATTCGCCGTCTTCCATATTTCTGGTAGGTCTCCCATCTCCAGTGACTTACTATACACTATGGAGAGTGGCAAGCAAAGTGCATCTGCACACTCTTTCAGTATCCATGGTGAGATCCCATCTGGACCAACAGCCTTTCTAACATCCAGATCCAGCAGGTGTCTCTTGACCTCCTCTCTCGTAATTTCGAACTCTTCTAAGGCCGCCTGGTTTACCTCCCTTTCTCCTAGCACGGTGACCTCACCTTGTTCTTTTGTGAAGACCTCCTGGAACCTCTTGTTGAGTTCTTCACACACCTCTCTGTCATTCTCTGTATACCTGTCCTTGCCTGTTCGAAGTTTCAATACCTGTTCTTTCACTGTTGTTTTCCTTCTGATGTGACTGTGGAGTAGCTTTGGTTCGGTCATGGCTTTGTTTGCTATATCATTTTCAAAACTTTTCTCTGCTTCTCTTCTCACCCTGACGTACTCATTCCTGGTTCTCTGGTATCTCTCTCTGCTTTCTGGTGTTCTGTTTTTCCGGAAGTTCCTCCACGCCCTTTTGTTCAGTTTTTTCGCTTCCATACATGCCCTATTATACTATGGATTCTTCTTTTGCTTCTCGGATTTTTCCATTTGGGCCGGGATGAACCTGTTTACTGCCTCCTGATACTTTTGGGTAACATAGTCCATCATATCTTGTACAGACTTATCTCTGAGGTCTGTGTCCCAAGGTATTTCACTTAGGAAACTTCTCATCTGTTCATAATTCCCCTTTCGGTATGCCAGCCTTTTGATTCCTAGTTCTTTTTTAGGAGAGATAATTCCTAGCTCTATCAGGTACTCAAAGTTCAATTCAAAGTGTGTGGGTGTGTGTGTGTACTCACCTATTTGTGCTTGCGGGGGTTTAGCTTTGGCTCTTTGGTCCCGCCTCTCAACTGGTGTACAGATTCCTGAGCCTACTGGGCTCTATCATATCTACATTTTAAACTGTGTATGGAGTCAGCCTCCACCACATCACTGCCTAATGCATTCCATCCGTTAACTACTCTGAAACTGAAAAAGTTCCTTCTAACGTCTCTGTGGCTCATGTGGGTACTCAGTTTCCACCTGTGTCCCCTTGTTCGCGTCCCACCAGTGTTGAATAGTTTATCCTTGTGTTCCCGGTCGATTCCTCTGAGGATTTTGAATGTTGTGATCATGTTTCCCCTTACTCTTCTGTCTTACAGTGTCGTAAGGTGCATTTCCCGCAGCCTTTCCTCGTAACCCATGCCTCTTAGTTCTGGGACTAGTCTAGTGGCATACCTGTGGACTTTTTCCAGCTTCGTCTTGTGCTTGACAAGGTACGAGCTCCATGCTGGGGCCGCATACTCCAGGATTGGTCTTACATATGTAGTGTACAAGATTCTTAATGATTCCTTACACAGGTTCCTGAACGCTGTTCTGATATTAGCCAGCCTCGCATATGCCGCAGACGTTATTCTTTTTATGTGGGCTTCAGGAGACAGGTTTGGTGTAATATCAACTCCTAGATCTTTCTCTTTGTCCGTTTCATTAAGTTCTTCATCTCCTGTTCTGTATCCTGTGTCTGGCCTCCTGTTTCCACTGCCTAGTTTCATTACTTTGCATTTACTCGGGTTGAACTTCAACTGCCATTTGTTGGACCATTCACTCAGTCTGTCCAAGTCATCTTGTAGCCTCCTACTATCATCCTCTGTTTCAATCCTCATAATTTTTGCATCGTCGGCAAACATTGAGAGGAACGAATCTATACCCTCTGGGAGATCATTTACATATATCAAAAACAGTATAGGTCCAAGGACTGACCCCTGCGGGACTTCACTCGTAACGTCTCGCCAATCTGAGATCTCACCCCTCACACAGACTCGTTGTCTCCTGTTGCTTAGGTACTCCTTTATCCAATGGAGTACTTTCCCTTTCACTCCAGCATGTATCACCAGCTTTTTCCCTAGCCTCTTGTGTGGCACTGTATCAAAGGCTGTCTGACAATCCAAAAATATGCAGTCTGCCCACCCTTCTCTTGTTTGCCTTATTTTTGTTGCCTGGTCGTCGTGTGTGTGTGTGTTTGTGTGTGTGTGTGTGTATGTTTACTAATTGTGTTTTTGCGGGGGTTGAGCTTTGCTCTTTCGGCCCGCCTCTCAACTGTCAATCAACTGTTTACTAACTACTTTTTTTTTTTCCCCACACCACACACACACGCCCCAGGAAGCAGGCCGTGACAGCTGACTAACTCCCAGGTACCTATTTACTGCTAGGTAACAGGGGCACTTAGGGTGAAAGAAACTTTGCCCATTTGTTTCTGCCTCGTGCGGGAATCGAGCGCCACAGAACTACGAGTCCTGCGCGCTATCCACCAGGCTACGAGGCCCCTAATGGACCTAATGTGTGTGTGTGTGTGTGTGCTCACCAAGTTGTACTCACCTAGTTGTGCTTGCGGGGGTTGAGCTCTGGCTCTTTCGTCCTGCCTCTCAACTCTTAATCAACAGGTGTATAGGTTCCTGAGCCTATTGGGCTCTATCATATCTACACCTGAAACTGTGCATAGAGTCAGCCTCCACCACATTACTTCCTAATGCTTTCCATTTGTCAACCACTCTGACACTAAAAAAGTTCTTTCTAATATCTCTGTCGCTCATTTGGGCACTCAGTTTCCACCTGCTTCCCTTAGTGCATGTGCCCCTTGTGTTAAATAGCCTGTCTTTATCAACCCTGTCGATTCCCTTGAGTATCTTGTATGTGGTGATCATGTTCCCCCTAACTCTTCTATCTTCCAACGAAGTGAGGTTTAATTCCCGTAGTCTCTCCTCGTAGCTCATGCCTCTCAGCTCGGGTACTAGTCTGGTGGCAAACCTTTGAACCTTTTCCAGTTTAGTCTTATGCTTGACTAGATATGGACTCCATGCTGGAGCTGCATACTCCAGGATTGGTCTGACATATGTGGTGTATAATGTTCTGAAAGATTCCGTACACAAGTTTCTAGAGGCCGTTCTTATGTTAGGCAACCTGGCCTATACTGCTGATGTTATCCTCTTGATATGAGCTTCAGGGGACAGGTCTGGCGTGATATAAACCCCCAGGTCTTTCTCTCTCTCTGACTCTTGAAGTATTTCATCTCTCAAATGATACCTTGTCTCTGGTCTCCTGCTTCCTACCCCTATCTTCATAACATTACATTTGCTTGGGTTAAACTCTAACAGCCATTTGTTCGACCATTCCTGCAGCTTGTCCAGGTCTTCTTGAAGCCTCAAGTTGTCCTCCTCTGTCTTAATCCTTCTCATATTTTTGGCGTCGTCAGCAAACATTGAGAGGAATGAGTCTATACCCTCTGGGAGATCATTTACGTATATCAGAAACAGGATAGGTCCAAGCACAGAGCCCTGTGGGACTCCACTGGTGACTTCACGCCATTCTGAGGTCTCACCCCTCACTGTAACTCTCTGCTTCCTATTGCTTAGGTACTCCCTTATCCACTGGAGCGCCTTACCAGTTACTCCTGCCTGTTTCTCCAGCTTATGCATCAACCTTTTATGGGGTACTGTGTCAAAGGCTTTCCGACAGTCCAAAAAAATGCAGTCTGCCCATCCTTCTCTTTCTTGCTTAATCTTTGTCACCTGATCGTAGAATTCTATCAAGCCTGTAGGGCAAGATTTACCCTCCCTGAACCCATGTTGATGGGTTGTCACGAAGTCTCTTCTCTCCAGATGTGTTACTAGGTTTTTACTCACAATCTTCTCCATCACCTTGCACGGTATAAAAGTTAAGAACACTGGCCTGTAGTTCAGTGCCACTTGTCTGTCACCCTTTTTGTATATTGGTACTACATTAGCAGTCTTCCATATTTCTGGTAGGTCCCCCGTTTCCAGTGACCTACTATACACTATGGAGAGTGGTAAGCAAAGTGCTCCTGCACACTCTTTCAATACCCATGACGAGATTCCATCCGGCCCAACAGCTTTTCTCACATCCAGCTCCAATAGGTGCTTCTTGACCTCATCTCTTGTAATTTCGAACCTTTCCAAGGTCACCCGGTTTGCTGCCACCTCTCCTAGCGCTGTGACTTCTCCCTGTTCTATTGTAAATACCTCCTGGAATCTTTTGTTGAGTTGTTCACACACCTCCTTGTCATTCTCTGTGTACCTGTCCTCGCACACCCCAAGTTTCATCACCTGTTCCTCCACTGTTGTCTTCCTCCTGATGTGACTGTGTAGTTGCTTTGGTTCGGTCTTGGCTTTATTTGCTATATTATTTTCATACCTTTTCCCAGCTGCTCTTCTCACACTAACAAACTCGTTCCTGGTTCTCTGGTATCTCTCTCTACTTTCTGGTGTTCTGTTATTACGGAGGTTCCTCCATGCCCTTTTGTTCAGCTCCTTTGCTTTCATACATTCCCTATTAAACCATGGAGTCTTCCTTTGCTTCTCTGTTTTTTCCTGTTGGGCTGGGACAAACCTGCTAACAGCCTCCTAACATTTTTGGGTGACATAGTCCATCATGTCTTGTACGGACTTGGTTCTGAGTTCTGTGTCCCAATGTATATCCCATAGGAATTTAATCATCTCATAGTTTCCCTTTTGGTACGCCAGCCCTTTGTTTTCCAGTTCTTTTTTGGAGGTGATAATTCCTACCTCAACCAGGTACTCAAAGCTCAATACACTATGATCACTCATTCCCAAGGGGGCTTCCAACTTAACTTCCCTTATATCCGACTCATTTAGGGTAAATATCAGATCAAGCAAGGCTGGTTCATCCCCTCCTCTCATTCTTGTCGGTCCCTTGACGTGATGACTTAGAAAGTTTTGTTGTTACGTCAAGCAGCTTAGCTCTCCATGTGTCTGGGCCTCCATGTGGGTCTCTGTTCTCCCAATCTATCTTCTCATGGTTGAAGTCTTCCATGATTAGTAGTCTGGATCCATTCCTGCTAGCTACAGAAGCTGCTCTCTCTCTATTATATTGATGGTGGCCAAGTTGTTTCTATCATATTCCTGTCTGGGTCTTCTGTCATTCGGTGGGGGGTTATATATGACTACTACTATAATTTTCTGTCTTCCAGTTGCTATTGTGCCTGATATGTAGTCACTGAAACCTTCACAGTTCTGAATTACCATCTCTTCGAAACTCCAACCTTCTCTTAGTATCAAAGCTACACCACTTCCTCCTCTCCCTTCTCTCTCTTTCCTCACTACATAGTAGCCCTGTGGAAACACTGCATTGTGTTATAGTTTCCGTTAGCTTTGTTTCTGTGAGTGCTATTATGTCTGGGTTTTCTTCTAGTGCCCATTCTCCATGTTCCCTTGTTTTATTTGTAATCCCATCTATGTTTGTGTACATTGCCTTGAAGCTCACTTTCTTCTGTTCATTTTCTTGTCCCTTTCTTGGCGAGCATTCTGCTGGTGTGGAAAGCTGTTCCATGGGTGAGAAGATCTGTGAGGTAGTTTGCAGGGTCTCAGAGAATTTTGGGGTGGGGGTGGGGGTGGGGGTGGGGAGTTTAAGGGAAGGGGGACAGGTAGGGTGTGGGTTAAGGAGATAGGGGGGACATGGAGGATACGGGGTGAGGGGGGAGGAGGGATAGGGAGGGTATGGAATGAAGGGGGAGGGGAGACAAGGGGGGGGGAAGGTGGGAGGGGGACATGATATGAATGAGGAAGGGGTGACAGGTTCAGAATTGGGTGGGGGGGGGAGGGAGGGTTGGGGGGGGGCAGGTAGGGTAAGGGGAAGGGAGGGTTTCTATGCAGAGGGGCGGTGGTGGTGTTGCCCTCCCCTCTCGTGTTGCTGGGATGCTGGTTTTGGGTTCCCCTCTTGTCTCCAGGACTGTTATGTTGGAGGCTGTGATTTCCTGGTTTGCACCGCTCTCTCTGCACTTCCTCCTTGCCTCTGCTGCCTTGGCTCTCTCCTCCTTCGTCCTGTCCCTCTGCAGGAATACTTTTTTTGTATCCCTCCACATGCTGCAGACGACTCTTCCTTTCGAGAATATCCTCCTTCGTGGTTTCGTTTGTAAACACCACCTTTACAAGTCGGTTTCTATTCTTGTTCTACCAGCCCAACCTGACAACCTTCTCAATGTTTTATTCAGCCCCTTCCATCTGTAACCCCTTCAGTAGCCCATGTACAGCCTCTCTATCCTTGCTATCCCATTCTTGCCTGTTGGACCCTTCCTGTTCTTTGATGCCTACAACTACCACTGATCTTTTTCTCTCCAGCAGCTGAGTTGTGCACCTTGGCTACCTCCCTCACTGTGTCCATTGCTTCTGAGCTCTTGTGTGTGTGTGTGTGTGTGTGTGTGTGTGTGTGTGTGTGTGTGTGTGTGTGTGTGTGTGTGTGTGTGTGTACTCACCTAGTTGTACTCACCTAGTTGTGCTTGTGGGGGTTGAGCTCTGGCTCTTTGGTCCTGCCTCTCAACAGTCAATCAACAGGTGTACAGGTTCCTGAGCCTATTGGACTCTATTATATCTACACTTGAAACTGTGTATGGAGTCAGCCTCCACCACATTACTTCCTAATGCATTCCATTTGTCAACCACTCCGACACTAAAAAAGTTTTTTCTAATATCTCTGTTGCTCATTTGGGCACTCAGTTTCCACCTGTGTCCCCTAGTGCATATGCCCCTTGTGTTAAATAGCCTGTCTTTATCAACCCTGTCGATTCCCTTGAGAATCTTGAATGTGGTGATCATGTCCCCCCTAACTCTTCTGTCTTTCAACGAAGTCAGGTTTAATTCCCGTAGTCTCTCCTCGTAGCTCATACCTCTTAGCTCGGGTACTAGTCTGGTGGCAAACCTTTGAACCTTTTCCTGTTTAGTCTTATGCTTGACTAGATATGGACTCCATGCTGGAGCCGCATACTCCAGGATTGGTTTGACATATGTGGTATATAATGTTCTGAAAGATTCCTTACACAAGTTTCTAAAGGCCGTTCTTATGTTAGCCAACCTGGCATATGCTGCTGATGTTATCTTCTTGATATGAGCTTCAGGGGACAGGTGTGGCGTGATATCAACCCCCAGGTCTTTCTCTCTCTTTCTGACTCTTGAAGTATTTCATCTCCCAAGTGATACCTCGTATCTGGTCTCCTGCTTCCTATCCCTATCTTCATTACATTACATTTGCTTGGGTTAAACTCTAACAGCCATTCGTTCGACAATTTCGGCAGCTTGTCCAGGTCTTCTTGAAGCCTCAAGCTGTCCTCGTCTGTCTTAATCCTTCTCATAATTTTGGCGTCGTCAGCAAACATTGAGAGGAATGAGTCTAAACCCTCTGCGAGATCATTTAAGTATATCAGAAACAGGATAGGTCCAAGCACAGAGCCCTGTGGGACTCCTCTTGTGACTTCACGCCATTCTGAGGTCTCACCCCTCACTATAACTCTCTGCTTCCTGTTGCTTAGGTACTCCCTTATCCACTGGAGCGTCTTACCAGTTACTCCTGCCTATTTCTCCAGCTTATGCATCAACCTTTTATGGGGTACTGTGTCAAAGGCTTTCCGACAGTCCAAAAAAATGCAGTCCGCCCATCCTTCTCTTTCTTGCTTAATCTTCGTCACCTGATCCTAGAATTCTATCAAGCCTGTAAGGCAAGATTTACCCTCCCTGAACCCATGTTGATGGGTTGTCACGAAGTCTCTTCTCTCCAGATGTGTTACTAGGTTTTTTCTTACAATCTTCTCCATCATCTTGCATGGTATACAAGTTAAGGACACTGGCCTGTAGTTCAGTGCCTCTTGTCTGTCACCTTTTTTAAATATTGGTACTACATTAGCAGTCTTCCATATTTCTGGTAGGTCTCCCGTTTCCAGTGACCTACTATACACTATGGAGAGTGGCAAGCAAAGTGCTCCTGCACACTCTTTCAATACCAATAGTGAGATTCCATCCGGCTCAACAGCTTTTCTCACATCCAACTCCAATATGTGCTTCTTGACCTCATCTCTTGTAATTTCGAACCTTTCCAAGGTCACCTGGTTTGCTGCCACCTCTCCTAGCGCCGTGACTTCTCCCTGTTCTATTGTAAATACCTCCTGGAACCTTTTGTTGAGTTCTTCCCACACCTCTTTGTCATTCTCTGTGTACCTGTCCTCGCCCATACTAAGTTTCATCACCTGTTCCTTCACTGTTGTCTTCCTCGTGATGTGACTGTGTAGTAGATTTGGTTCGGTCTTGGCTTTATTAGCTATATCATTTGCATACCTTTTCTCAGCTGCTCTTCTCACACTAAAATACTCGTTCCTGGTTCTCTGGTAACTCTCTCTACTTTCTGGTGTTCTCATATTACGGAAGTTCCTCCATGCCCTTTTCTTCAGCTCCTTTCCTTTCATACATTCCCTATTAAACCACGGATTCTTCCTTTGCTTCTCTTTTTTTTCCTGTTGGGCTGGGAAAAACCTGCTAACAGCCTCCTAACATTTTTGGGTGACATAGTCCATCATGTCTTGTACGGACTTGGTTCCGAGTTCTGTGTCCCAATGTATATCCCATAGGAATTTATTCATCTCCTCATAGTTTCCTTTTCGGTACGCCAGCCCTTTGTTTCCCAGTTCATTTTTGGGGGTGATAATTCCTAGCTCAACCAGGTACTCAAAGCTCAATACACTATGATCACTCATTCCCAAGGGGAATGTGTGTACTCACCTAGTTGTGTCTGCAGGATCGAGCATTGACTCTTGGATCCCGCCTTTCGAGCATCGGTTGTTTACTCTACATCGGTTGTTTGTGTGTGTGTGTGTACTCACCTAGTTGTACTCACCTAGTTGTGTTTGCGGGGGTTGAGCTCTGGCTCTTTGGTCCCGCCTCACAACCGTCAATCAACAGGTGTACAGATTCATGAGCCTATCGGGCTCTGTCATATCTACACTTGAAACTGTGTATGGAGTCAGCCTCCACCACATCACTTCCTAGTGCATTCCATTTGTCAACCACTCTGACACTAAAAAAGTTCTTTCTAATATCTCTGTGGCTCATTTGGGCACTCAGTTTCCACCTGTGTCCCCTTGTGCGTGTTCCCCTTGTGTTAAATAGACTGTCTTTATCTACCCTATCAATCCCCTTCAGAATCTTGAATGTGGTGATCATGTCCCCCCTAACTCTTCTGTCTTCCAGCGAAGTGAGGTTTAATTCCCGTAGTCTCTCCTCGTAGCTCATACCTCTCAGCTCGGGTACTAGTCTGGTGGCAAACCTTTGAACCTTTTCCAGTTTAGTCTTATCCTTGACTAGATATGGACTCCATGCTGGGGCTGCATACTCCAGGATTGGCCTGACATATGTGGTATACAAAGTTCTGAATGATTCTTTACACAAGTTTCTGAATGCCGTTCGTATGTTGGCCAGCCTGGCATATGCCGCTGATGTTATCCGCTTGATATGTGCTGCAGGAGACAGGTCTGGCGTGATATCAACCCCCAAGTCTTTTTCCTTCTCTGACTCCTGAAGAATTTCCTCTCCCAGATGATACCTTGTATCTGGCCTCCTGCTCCCTACACCTATCTTCATTACATTACATTTGGTTGGGTTAAACTCTAACAACCATTTGTTCGACCATTCCTTCAGCTTGTCTAGGTCTTCTTGAAGCCTCAAACAGTCCTCTTCTGTTTTAATCCTTCTCATAATTTTAGCATCGTCCGCAAACATTGAGAGAAATGAATCGATACCCTCCGGGAGATCATTTACATATATCAGAAACAAGATAGGACCGAGTACAGAGCCCTGTGGGACTCCACTGGTGACTTCACGCCAATCGGAGGTCTCACCCCTCACCGTAACTCTCTGCTTCCTATTGCTTAGATACTCCCTTATCCACTGGAGCACCTTACCAGCTACACCTGCCTGTCTCTCCAGCTTATGTACCAGCCTCTTATGCGGTACTGTGTCAAAGGCTTTCCGACAATCCAAGAAAATGCAGTCCGCCCAGCCCTCTCTTTCTTGCTTAATCTGTGTCACCTGATCGTAGAATTCTATCAAGCCTGTAAGGCAAGATTTACCCTCCCTGAATCCATGTTGGCGATTTGTCACGAAGTCCCTTCTCTCCAGATGTGTTACCAGGTTTTTTCTCACGATCTTCTCCATCACCTTGCATGGTATACAAGTCAAGGACACTGGCCTGTAGTTCAGTGCCTCTTGTCTGTCGCCCTTTTTGTATATTGGGACCACATTCGCCGTCTTCCATATTTCTGGTAGGTCTCCCGTCTCTAGTGATTTACTATACACTATGGAGAGTGGCAAGCAAAGTGCCTCTGCACACTCTTTCAGTACCCATGGTGAGATCCCATCTGGACCAACCGCCTTTCTAACATCCAGATCCAGCAGGTGTCTCTTGACCTCCTCTCTCGTAATTTCGAACTCCTCCAAGGCCGCCTGGTTTACCTCCCTTTCTCCTAGCACAGTGACCTCACCCAGTTCTATTGTGAAGACCTCCTGGAACCTCTTGTTGAGTTCCTCACACACCTCTCTGTCATTCTCTGTATACCTGTCCTCGCCTGTTCTAAGTTTCAATACCTGTTCTTTCACTGTTGTTTTCCTTCTGATGTGACTGTGGAGTAGCTTTGGTTCGGTCTTGGCTTTGTTTGCTATATCATTTTCAAAATTTTTCTCTGCTTCTCTTCTCACCCTGACGTACTCATTCCTGGTTCTCTGGTATCTCTCCCTGCTTTCTGGTGTTCTGTTATTCCGGAAGTTCCTCCACGCCTTTTTGTTCAGTTTCTTCGCTTCCATACATGCCCTATTATACCATGGATTCTTCTGTTGCTTCTCGGATTTTTCCCTTTGGGCCGGGATGAACCTGTTTACTGCCTCCTGACACTTTTGGGTAACATAGTCCATCATACCCTGTACAGACTTGTCTCTGAGGTCTGTGTCCCAAGGTATTTCACTTAGGAAACTTCTCATCTGTTCATAATTCCCCTTTCGGTATGCCAGCCTTTTGATTCCTAGTTCTTTTTGGGGGGAGATAAGTCCTAGCTCTACCAGGTACTCAAAGTTCAATACACACACAAAGTGTGTGTGTGTGTGTGTGTGTGTGTGTGTGTGTGTGTGTGTATACTCACCTAGTTGTACTCACCTAGTTGTGTCTGCAGGATCGAGCATTGACTCTTGGTTCCCGCCTTTCGAGCATCGGTTGTTTACAGCAATGACTCCTGTCCCATTTCCCTATCAAACCTGGTTTTAAAATTATGAATAATATTTGCTTACACAACCTGTTCCTGAAGTGCATTCCACTTTCCGACTACTCTCACGCTAAAAGAAAACTTCCTAACATCTCTGTGACTCATCTGAGTTTCAAGCTTCCATCCATAACCCCTCGTTCTGTTACTATTCCGTGTGAACATTTCGTCTATGTCTACTCTGTCAATCCCTCTGAGTATCTTATACGTTCCTGTCATGTCCCCCCTCTCCCTTCTTCTTTCTAGTGTCGTAAGTTCCCTCAGGCGCTCCTCATACCCCATCCCTCGTAGCTCTGGGACGAGTCTCGTTGCAAACCTCTGAACTTTTTCCAGTTTCATTATATACTTCTTATATAACTTCTTCAGATGGGGACTCCATGATGAGGCGGCATACTCTAAGACTGGCCTCACGTAGGCAGTGTAAAGCGCCCTAAATGCCTCCTTACTTAGGTTTCTGAATGATGTTCTAACTTTTGCCAGTGTCGAGTACGCTGCTGTCGTTATCCTATTTATATGTGCCTCAGGAGATAGATTAGGTGTTACGTCCACCCCCAGGTCTCTTTCGCGCGTCGTCACAGGTAGGCTGTTCCCCTTCATTGTGTACTGTCCCTTTGGTCTCCTATCTCCTAGTCCCATTTCCATAACTTTACATTTGCCCATGTTGAATTCCAGTAGCCATTTCTCTGACCATCTCTGCAACCTGTTCAGGTCCTCTTGGAGGATCCTGCAATCCTCATCTGTCACAACTCTTCTCATCAACTTTGCGTCATCCGCAAACATCGACATGTAGGACTCTACGCCTGTAAACTTGTCGTTAACATATACAAGAAATAGAATTGGTCCCAGCACCGATCCTTGTGGTACTCCACTTGTTTCTGTTCGCCAGTCCGACTTCTCAGCCCTTACCGTAACTCTGTGGCTCCTTCCTGTTAGGTAGTTCCTTATCCATGCTAGGACCTTTCCCCCCACCCCCGCCTGTGTGTGTGTGTGTGTGTGTGTGTGTGTGTGTGTGTGTGTTTACTCAACTATTTGTACTCACCTAGTTGTGTCTGCAGGATCGAGCATTGACTCTTGGATCCCGCCTTTCTTGCCATCTGTTGTTTACAGAAATGACTCCTGTCATATTTCCTTTTCTTACCTAGTTTCAAAATTATGAATAAAGCTTGTTTCCACAACCTGCTCCTTAGGTGCGTTAAATTTTTCCACTACTCTAACGCTAAAAGAAAACTTCCTAACCTCTCTATGACTCATCTGATTTTCCAGCTTCCACCCCATGTTCCTTCGTTCTGTTAGTATTCCGTGTGAACATTTCGTCTATTTCCACTCGGTCAATTCAACCGAGTATTTTATACGTTCCTACAATATCCCCCTCTCTCCCTTCTTTTTTCTAGTGTCGTAAGGTTCAATTCCTTCAGGCGCTCTTCATAGCCCATCCCTCGAAACACTGGGACGAGCCTCGTTTCAAGCTTCTGAGCCTTTTGCAGTTTCCTTATGTGTTTCTTCAGATGGGGGATTCCATGATGGCACGGCA
The DNA here is from genome assembly GCF_040958095.1 of Procambarus clarkii. Classification (NCBI taxonomy): domain Eukaryota; kingdom Metazoa; phylum Arthropoda; class Malacostraca; order Decapoda; family Cambaridae; genus Procambarus; species Procambarus clarkii. The sequence continues at coordinate 4,424,006 of NC_091227.1, forward strand.
TTCTCTAAGACTGGTTTCACGTAATCAGTATGAAGCGCCCTAAAAGCCTCCTTACTTAGGTTTTTGAATGATGTTCTAACTTTTGCCAGTGTAGAGTACGCTGCTGTCGTTATCCTATTCATATATGTGCCTCAAGAGATAGATTAGTTAATATGTCCACTCCTAGATCTCAATCTCGAATCGTTACTATAGGCAGTTGCCTTTCATTGTGTACTGTCGCTTTGGTCTCCTATCACTTAATCCAATTTCTCTAACTTTATATTTGCTCATCTTGAACTCCAGTAGCCATTTCTCTGACCATCTCTGTATCCTGTTCAAGTTCTATTGGAGGATCCTACAATCCTCACCTGTCACAACTCTCCTCATTAATTTTACGTCATCCGCGAACATTGATATGTTGGAGTCTACTCCTGTAAACTTTATTTATTTTTTTATATATTTATTTATTTATTTATTTATTTATTAACTGTACCCGGCCACACATTGCTGTGGCTCAGCAGCGCATGTGGGTTGTTGAGCCACAGCAACTTATCCCTATCTTCCAGTCCTCCACCCCCATCCCCCCCCTCCCCCATCTTCTCGTAATCCTAACCATTCCTCATTCCCTCGTCCTCCCAACCATTCTCCACTCACTCATCCCTTCGTTTTCCCCACCATCCCATGACTGCCCTGTTCCCTTATCCTCCCCCACCATTCTCCAATCCTCCTGTCTCCTCGTCCTCACCATCCCCAACTCCCCTGTCCCTCGTCCTCCCCACCATTACCCCATCCCCTTTCCCCCTCATCCTCTGCACCATCCCCCACTCCCGTCCCCTCGTCCTTCCCACTATTCCCTACTCCCTCGTCCAATGCATTCCCAAATGATCCGATGTTCATCAGAAAATTGGGAACATCAAATGATGTTCCCATCACTGAAGTATAAGAAAAACAGTTTAAAAAACGAAATGAAAAACAGGGAAAAAATAAAAAAAAATAAAAACTATACTCATGAAATAAACGGTACGCTAAACAACATGGCTCAATTCCAACGCAATGTCACACAAAAAAATTAAATCAAAATGAAAATGAATAAAAAATCTATGAAAATTCAATTTATCAATGCAATCGGAAACATTGAAATGGAATTGTAATGTATTTAGTATAGCATGTGTTGCTATTACGGGCAACAGATGGTGCTGTCTTTAAAAAAAAACATGTTTTTTTTACCTGTCACAGGTGTGGCATCTATATAGTAGGTATATAAAAACACACGCATATTCGAAAGGAACGTTGTGTCAAAATTTCAAAGCAATCCGTGAAGAAGGTTTGGAGATTATAGCATGTGTTGCTCTTACATCCAACAGATGTCGCTGTTTTTAAATAAAAGCATGTTTTTTTCTGTCACAGGTGAGGAATGTACATAGTAGGTACATAAAAACACATACCTATTCGAATGCAATGTTGTGTCAAAATTTTTAGAGCAATCGGTAAAGAGGTTTTGAAGATTTCCCTCATGAAAAACACTGTTTTTCAAAATAAGCATATCTTTTTCCCGTCACATACGTGACATCTATGTAGTATGTATATAAAAACATGCTCGGATGAAAATGGAACGTTGTGTGAAAATTTCAAAGTAATCAGTGAAGAACTTTCGGAGATTAGCGATTTTGAAGAAACGAACATTTACTTTTTTATTTATATTGATTTATTTATATACAAGAAGGTACATTGGGTTTATTAGACTACAGAGACTTGAAGTTTTACATTCTTGTAAAGCCACTAGCATGCTTAGCGTTTCGGGCAGATCCTTAAATGTAAAATATAACTTTAAGAAGGTAATTTCAAGCAAAATTAAAAAATGTTTACAGGTACATTATAAGAAAGTTTCAAATTACATTGAAAGAACGTATAAAAATTACATTGTAAGAAAGTATAAAAATGCATTGTAAGAAAGTATAACGAAATACATTGTATAAGAAATTTGACAGAAAAAATGTAGGTACATTAAAGTAAATTTAAGGGTTATCCACAAGTACATTTTAGCATAATTTCAGGATTGTTGCAAGCTATAATGTAGCAAACTATGTGTATTACCATAATATAAGATAACAACAATGATTACAATGGTAAAGTTGTATGGGATTGGTACATATTTTGGGGAATTGAGTAGCACTAGATACAGTGCGAGTTTCAATCATTAGATAGGAAACTGTGAAGATGAAACTAGTTACTTTTTGGTTTTATTTTTTAATAAGACAAAGTTTGACAACTTTTCAATTCGTTAGGGAGTGAGTTCCTTATACCATGTCACTTTATTTGCATAAAATGTCTACACAAATTATGTTTGACTCTGGGGATATCAAAGAGATATTTATTTCTGGTGTGGTGATTATGTGTTCTATCACGTCTGTTCATGAATAGTTTCAGAACAGAGTTTGCACCTAAGAACAGGGTTTAGTAAATATAACTGGCACAAGAGACTGTGTGGAGTGAGTTTATGTTTAGCATGTTTAGGGATTTAAACAGGGAAGCTAAGTGTTGTCTGAAAGCAGAGTTTGTTATTGTTCTGATAGCAGATTTTTGCTGGCTGATGATGGGACTGAGGTTGTTTGTAGAGATTGAGCCCCCATGCACAGATAATATATGTAAGATAGGAATAGATTAGCGCATAGTATAGTGAGAGGAGAGCAGAGTTTGGAACATAATATCTGATTTTAGAGAGTATACTAACCGCTATTGAGACTTTCTTGGATATGTGTTGTATGTGGGTTCTGAAGTTGAGTCTCTTGTCAATGTATAGACCAAGGAACTTTCAATCATTTTTATTGCTGATGTTAACATTGTCTATCTGAAGTTAAATTGCATTTGTTGATTTGCTTGCAAATAAGATGTAGTAGGTCTTTTCTATGTTTAGTGTGAGTTTGTTGGTTGACATCCATAAGTGAACTTTGTTTTAGTTCGTTTTTACAACATTATTTAGTGTATGTGTGGGTTGGGTTCTGAGTAAATGACGGTAGTATCGTCTGCAAATAAAATTGGAGTAAGAATGTTAGAGACACTAGGATGTGTGTGGCGGAAGGGCATGGGAGACACTTTTGTATACAATAGATGGTATTTCACTAATGTTCCCAGCTTTGGTGTTTAGTGAGTGAATGAAGGACACATCATCATTTACGTATATTAGAAACAGAATTGGTCCCAGCACAGATCGTTAAGGTACTCCTACTGTTCGCCATTCCAACTTCTCGCCCCTTACCATTACTCTGGCGTCTTCCTGTTAGGTAGTTCCTTATCCATATTAGGACCTTTTTGCTTACTCCCGCCTGCCGCTCAAGTTTGAATAGCAGTGTTATGTGCAGTTCTGTATCATAGACTTTTGGCAGTATGCAGTCTGCCCATCCTTCTCTGTCCTGCCTTATCCTCGATATTTTATCATTGAATTCCAAATGATTTGTAAGACATGATTTCCTTTTCCAGAACCCATGTTGATGTAACAAACCTAATGTTCTCTAGGTGTGCAACAAGTCTTAGCCTAATTATTCTTTCAAGTATTTTGCAGGGGATGCTTGTCAGTGATACGGGTCTATAGTTAATTTAAGTGCCTCCTCCCTATCCCCTTTCTTGAAAATCGGTACGTCATTTACTTTCTTGCAGCAACTGGGCTATTCTCCCGACATAGGTGTCTCATTAAAGATCTCATTAAAGTACTCATTGCCAGAGGCACGCTGAGGGCCTGCGCTGCCTTTTTTAGTTTCCACGGTGATACTTTGTCTGGTCCAACTTCTTTAGTTGCATCCAGTGTTGTCAACTGTTTCATTACCTCCTCTGCTGTCACCGCTGTATCTCATAGTCTTTCATCTAGAGGTAACCCGTTCTAACAATGGGAGCTGCGCATGCTCGGTAGTGAACACTCCATGAAAACTGGCATTAAATGCCTCGAAGATTTCCTTGTTACTCTCTCTATTTGCCCCCTTCTGTTTTCCTTAGTCATGTCACTTGGTCGTTCACTGACAATTTTCTTCTTATATCTCTGTGTAGTAATTTAGGTTGCTTTTTCACTTTGCAATATCGTTCTCATAATTTCTTTCCGATATTCTTCTTATGTTAATGTAATCGTTCCTAGCTCTGTTACATCTAATCCTGTTGTCCTCTGTCCTTTGCCCTCTGCATTTCCTCCACTCCCTCCTGCTTCTATTTTTTGCTTCCTTACTCTGTCTATTAAACCATGAGTTATTATAATCCCCTCCTACTTTTTTCCTTTACTGTTGGTATATATCTCTTTTCGGCCTCCTTGCATTTCCATGTGACTAGGTTCATCATATCTTGTTCTGGTGATCGTCTAATTTCTTCCTCCTCCTCTCCTCCTCCTCCTCCTCCTCCTCCTCCTCCTGTGTGCGTCTCTCAAACACATGTGCATGCATTTGAGAAATTACCTAAGAGTAGTTACAGGATGAGAGTTATGCTCGTGGTGAGTGTGAGTTCTAACCTATTTGTGCCTGCAGGTTCGAGCTCCAGCTCTTGGAACCTCTTTTCTAGGCGTTGGTTGTCTAATGCAATGACTCCTGGCCTATTTCCCTATCATACCTTCTTTTAAAGTTATGAATTGAGTTCATAAATGTCTTTCAATTTACTCACTAACTTATGCTAAAATAAATATTTCTAACATCTCTATGACACATTTGAGTCTCAAGATTCCATCAGTGCACTCTTGTCCTATTGTTATTAATTGCAAACATTTCCTCTGTTTTCACGTTGTCAATCACAAGGAGTGTGGGTTTGTACGCTACATACACGTGTGCACGTGTATGTGTTGGTGTGTGTGTACTCGCCTACTTAGTTAAACTCACCTAGTTGTGCTTGCGAGGGTTGAGCTTTGGCTCTTTGGTCTCACCTCTCAACTATCAACCAATTAAATGTTCCAGAGTATCAGAAAGTAACTCACCTAAGTTCTTTGGGACCGGCAGTGGTATGATAGGTTAATCAAGGTGATTGGTTGTGCACAAGTAATAAGACAGGATTGTCGACGCATGTTGCAGCGTAATTGGTGTCTCGCTGATGAGATATTAGCTTTTGCCAACACCAATCAGTAGAGTAAAGTGGCTCTCTGTATATTACTTCGTAAGTTCTTGAAATAAACGTTTGAAGTTTATGTTGATTCCTTTTTTAACACTTTTTAACCAATTTGATATACTTGCATAATATAATTTCCCCAAAGTTACATAATATTTAGGCACCTACACACACACATACATAATTGATATAGAAAACACTGGAAAAGACACCAATACTTCATTCTTTAACTTTCAGGGACTTTGACGACCAATGTGACTCGGGACATATTATGACATAAGGAGTTCTGTACAGTTAGACACTTATCAATACTGTGCATCCTCCTGGATGCTTTCCCCATATCTTGTGAAGGTTGTAGTTGCCTTCTTGAAGTCGTCTGCCATTACGTTGTGATGCTGAATGCAGTTGCAACCCAGACGAAGTAAAAATCCAGAGTCACCAGCATTTGACACTCGCTAAATACCCGCTGTAAGTCCACAGAGGTTCACCATGTGGGTGTTTACTAACACGGATTCCTATTACTGAAGAGGTAGGATGGTCAGTTGATGGGAAAGTCAATGGATTAGAAAGTCAATGGATGGGATGGTAAATAGATAGGAAGGGTGGGTGAATGGGATAGTCAATGGATTAGAAAGTCAATGGATGGGATGGTAAATAGATAGGAAGGGTGGGTGAATGGGATTGTCAATGGATGGGATAGTCAATGGATGGGATAGTCAATGGATGGGATAGTCAATGGATGAGATAGTCAATGGATGGGATAGTCAATGGATGGGATAGTCAATGGATGGGATAGTCAATGGATGGGATAGTCAATGGATGGGATAGTCAATGGATGGGATAGTCAATGGATGGGATAGTCAATGGATGGGATGGTTAAATGATGTGATGATGAATGAAAGGGATTTTGAATAGATGGGATGGTGAATAACTGAGATAGTGCATGGATTGGAATGTGAATGGAGGGGATGGTGAATGGACAGAATTATTAATGCATGAAAGGGAGAATGGGTGGGATGGCGAATGGATAGAATTTTTCAATGGATAGAATGATGAATGGACAGAATTTTAAATGGATGGGATGGTGAATGGTGGGAATTGTGAATGCACGAGATGGTGGATATATGGGGTGATGGATTGATGGAATGATGAATGGATGGAATGCTGAATTTATGGGATAGTGAATGCATAGAATTGTAAATGAATCTGATGGTGAATGGAGGAGATGATGAATGGATGGGGTAGTGAACGGACGGCATGGTGGATGGATGACATGGTTAATGGATGGGATTGTGAATGGGTGGGATGGTTAATGGATGGGATTGTGAATGGGTGGGATGGTTAATGGGTGGGATGGTTAATGGATGGGATTGTGAATGGGTGGGATGGTTAATGGGTGGGATGGTTAATGGTTGGGATGGTGAATGGATTGCATGGTGACTGGATGAGATTGTTAATGGATGGGAGGGTTAATGAATGTACTTGTGAATGGCATGACCAATGGCATAATGTTAATGAATGTATTGGTGAGTGGCATGACTATTCTCGACGGGAGGAGAGGGGGGGGGGAGCCGTGGTCGTGCGGCAGACTCACCTGAACCATAGCACATGACGCCCGGAGCGTGCAGATGCACTAGTCCTCCTAAGCATAGACGCCATACTTGTGCTCCAAACAACTCCCAATTGCACCAAACATCATCAGTGCGATAAAATAAGAGGACTTCAGATGAAGGAACAGCGATGGAAGGAAATCATTGAACATCTGGAAGGTGGGAAATACCATTCGAGAAAATAAAGTTCCTCTTTAAATGACTTTGCACTCAAAGAAATGGTCTTTTTTTGTAGGGACGCGAGTCTTATTTTCCTTGGCGTCACCCCTTTTATATAGGATCCATCGTGTTGTACCATGCAAATGCCCAAAAAGACAGGGCGTTTTTTCTGCTAGTTATCCCAACGCATTAAAGCCTTCAGTATTAAAACTTGAGCGTGCGTCAAAGATTGCAGGTCACCCGTGAGTATACAAGACATACACAAAGGCTCAGTCATTATTATATTTCCCAGGGTAATTATCACATATAATTAGGTGTGTGAGGTCATGCGGGAACTGTCAAGGACGCAAAGGTACTCCTAAAGTACAAGCCCCACTCCAGGGGTTCTCAGAGATAGCCGAACCCTTGGATCGGGTGGGGGCTGCTTTAATTGATTTACACAGCAACAACTCAGGCAACAGATATGCGCTAGTTTTAGTGGGCCATTTGTCCAGATATACCACTCTGGTAGCCCCTCCTAGGAAAGACTCCCAAACAGTGGCAGATGAATTTCTAGATGAATTTTGATATATATATATATATATATATATATATATATATATATATATATATATATATATATATATGTTTCATTGAATATGACCGCATATTCTGTATTTATTATTTTCTGGTTTAGGGCTTCTATCCCTCTAACTATTTTCTTAGCATCAGGGCTTAATTGAAATAGGAGTTCTCCAAAACTCATTTTCGTACTTTTAAGGTGAAGAAAAGAAGTGATTTACTATAGAGTGTATTACACTTATTTGTATAATTTGCACGACGTTTCGAACCTCCATGGTTCATTCTCAAGTGAACAGATCTTACAATACTAGTTGATTTTATACCCGCATTAGGTCAGGTGATAATACAATGAAGGTGAAAACATGGGGGGATACATAAGGGATAAACATAGGGGCTGCAGAAGGCTTATTGGCCCATACGAGGCATCTCCTATCTAAACACAAAGTGGGTACACTTGCCCCCACGAAGGATGTAACCTTCAATGTAAGTACATAGGTATGACGTTGACCAAGCTGACGAGGCGTTTGACATGCCATCTTCAATCTGGTGCCGCTAGGAATCACATGAGACAAGCCCATGACATTACTCTAACAAGAGAAATGTTGAACAAGAATACTTGCATAATAGACAAAACCCAAGATTCAAGAAGATTACAAATTCTTGAGGCAATTCACATAAGAATAGAGCGACCTACCATGAACACCCAAATCACTGAACTATTTACTCTACCCACCATGAGAGTAAGGACAAGACAAGAACATATCGATGCCAACACAGAAGACAATGTCCAACATAACAGGCCAATTACACTGGATTAATCTTTGTGTTTAGATAGGAGACGCCTCGTATGGGCCAATAAGCCTTCTGCAGCCCCTATGTTTATCCCTTATGTATCCCCCCATGTTTTCACCTTCATTGTATTATCACCTGACCTAATGCGGGTATAAAATCAACTAGTATTGTAAGATCTGTTCACTTGAGAATGAACCATGGAGGTTCGAAACGTCGTGCAAATTATACAAATAAGTGTAATACACTCTATAGTAAATCACTTCTTTTCTTCACCTTAAAAGTACGAAAATGAGTTTTGGAGAACTCCTATTTCAATTAAGCCCTGATGCTAAGAAAATAGTTAGAGGGATAGAAGCCCTAAACCAGAAAATAATAAATACAGAATATGCGGTCATATTCAATGAAACATGTTTGAAAGAAAACCTGCTGCCAGTATACACCAATATATATATATATATATATATATATATATATATATATATATATATATATATATATATATATATATATATATGTCGTACCTAGCAGCCAGAACGCACTTCTCGGCCTACTAAGCAAGGCCCGATTTGCCTAATAAGCCAAGTTTTCCTGAATTAATATATTTTCTCTAATTTTTTTCTTATGAAATGATAAAGCTACCCATTTCATTATGTATGAGGTCAATTTTTTTTTATTAAAGTTAAAATTAACTTAGATATATGACCGAACCTAACCAACCCTACCTAACCTATCTTTATAGGTTAGGTTAGGTTAGGTAGCCTAAAAAGTTAGGTTAGGTTAGGTAGGTTAGGTAGTCGAAAAACAATTAATTCATGAAAACTTGGCTTATTAGGCAAATCGGGCCCTGCATAGTAGGCTGAGAAGTGCGTTCTGGCTACTAGGTACGACATATATATATATATATATATATATATATATATATATATATATATATATATATATATATATATATATATATATATATATATATAGGTTAGGTAGTCGAAAAACAATTAATTCATGAAAACTTGGCTTATTAGGCAAATCGGGCCCTGCATAGTAGGCTGAGAAGTGCGTTCTGGCTACTAGGTACGACATAGGTAGGCATCTAGAAATAAATCGACGACGTAGGCATCTAGAAATAAATCGACAACATCGACGAAAGTCTCCGTACCCGCATTGATCAACACCTCGACATCCTCACAGACCGACATCACCTCAGCACTGAAACAAGGATTATATATATATATATATATATATATATATATATATATATATATATATATATATATATATATATATGTATATATATATATCAAAATTCATCTAGAAATTCATCTGCCACTGTTTGGGAGTCTTTCCTAGGAGGGTCTACTATTCATTTTTATTTCTAGTCTAGACTAGACTAGCAAGAAAAATCAAATTCTGGAAAAATCAATTCTCCAAAATTCATTTTTATTTCTAGTCTAGACTAGACTAGAAATAAAAAGGAATTTTGGAGAATTGATTTTTGAATTATCACCAACAGTGAAAAGGAATGTACGAAAGATCGAGAAAATTCGTGTTAGAATTATTAATCTTACTTTTTCGGTCATATTTAATAATATATGTCTACAGGAAAGACTGCTACCAAAATATACTAATATTAAACGCACGACCCAGCCGCAAGGAATCAAGCCTTCACGATAAAATATCGCCAGGATCTGATTCGTGATCAGATATACAAGGCGGAAAATGAAATCAAAGGCAACAAAACGCAACTACTTCTTGCTACAAACGAATGGAGAAATAGCAACATCGACGAAAGTCTCCGTACCCGCATTGATCAACACCTCGACATCCTCACAGACCGACATCACCTCAGCACTGAAACAAGGATTATATAGAAAATAACAACGTTATATGGAGGACCTATGGCAATTCCACGACCAAGAGATGGCTTCCTGAACCTTGCAGGAATTAACCTCACTGAGGACCAAGTCACTCTCCTAAATCTGGGCATAAACTGTCACGTTATGTCCAGACCGAGTGAGATGGCCCGGAAAGTGGAGTTGGAAATTCTGTTGGACGACATATTCGACCTCGAGACACAAAAGTAGGTCACTACCAAAGAAACCTTACAAGTAGAACTTAATGCGGAAGGAGGAAAGAATCGAGGCAATTACAGAAGCACCATACTGTCCCCCGAGCTCAAAGCGGCAGCTAAAAGCCTTCGTGAGAACAAGGAGATAGTTGTCAGGAGAGGTGACAAGTCGCCAATATATGTCATTCTTAAAAAAGACGAATATCTGGTGAAAATGAACCTCATACTCTCTGTGGGACATTTGGAGCTTGAATCTGATTATTTAAATATTAATGTAGTAAATTAAATTACGAAGGACCACCCGCTTTTATAGTAAAGAGGGAAACTGAGAATTTCTGATCATTAGATAATTCCTAGATGAACCAGTAACTATGGATAAAATACTTGAGAATATGATCATAGAAATAATTAATGGGCTGTATAATTAAATGAATCAAAACCCTCAAACACCTACATTGGGGGGTTATTACTGGAAGTAAGTAGGTCCAGGAACTAGTGTGGTTCGTTCACTAATCCAAATTATAATAATCTAATCCTATGAATTATAGTGAAACTAATGTCATTACCATGAATGGGAACATAGATTATAAGTATAGTAATGATAGTCACAATAAACACACGTTAATCCAAAGAAATTCTGCATATAAGTAAATTCAGGAATCTCCTGACTTAATACAAAGAAATCTTAGCTTAATGATGATTCCTTTATGTAAGCCACGACGCTTCCTCTAATTCCCTGGGCTCGGCTGGCTGACGAATGGGATGGATTAACATGGGAGAAGTCGGCAGGGAGAATTCTTCTCTCGTGCTGCAAAACAAATATTTACAGTTGCAACTAATTAAACTACTGAATCTCTATATTCAAGAAATTAAGAGTTACAGGTGATAAAAGGTAATCACCTGTGGTTTGGTGTTGGCATGCGTCGTCACGGTCAATCACCCAGCTACTACACTACACTTTACAAGATGCATCAAATAAAGAGAAGATACTTAGCTAATAAGGGCACTGTATAAGTTTTAAGATTGCCGAAATTCGCGCCCCAGGCTCTGGCTTCCGCTTATCCTGGATAATGGCGCGCTTCACTGGTCGGTCACGTGCAGTCAGGAACCAGATTAAAAAGGTTCCTTATGTTACACCAGCACCAGTTGAAAATATTATCTGCAAGGTTGTTCACGCCTCACAATGGCGACTTTCATCTGAGGATGGTTAACGTCTACCCTGATGGCTGGGTAATGGCGTCTCCTCGTGAGCACAATACGGGTAGGTCTGCCTCAGAGCTTCTCCCCACGTGTACTGGCAAGCCTCTCCAACCCACGCCGCGTCTCGCGTTCATTAGACAAATTATTGTCATGAATATTAGTATTTCTCGCATTTACGCTTGAAATGTTGAAGACTGGACGGGTTTATTATTTAGAAGAGGATAATATTATTATTTGCCAATTTAGGGATAGTAAACATATAAGGGAGAGGAATTAATGTCTCCCCATGGCATTCACTCGTGACGTTAACTTTTATTACTAGATAATCGCTATGACTCCAACGCTCTATTCGGCTTTTAGTTGGAGGCCAATTCATCTGTAATTAATTATCATACAGAATGCCTTGGTTATAGAGAATCGAATTTAATTCTCAGATACATTGGATATAATGTGTTTATTGTAATGAAATCTGACGCAATACTGGCGTCGGGTGATGTGAGAATTCTAGCCTACTGCACAGATGAAATTATTAGTTCATGAGAATTCTACGTGGTGTTAATTTTACTTACTACAATAATTAATAGAGTTAGTAATAAGTAATGAGAATACAACAGTGTTGTATTCGGTGTTGGAAATTCCCAACATAACTCCGGGGGGAGGATTCTAGGGTCGTAGTGTACTGTGGAGTACTGACCTATCCCGAAGTGATATTAAGATTAGTACATTAGTAGGTTAATATGTTAGTATGTTAGTACACACATAACGAACGTCCCTGATTTATCAAGGACTTACAAGAACTTGAGTCTTGCTATTTACATGTCAAATGAAACATGTTACTTATAGCCTACACAATAATTAAAGAATTGCTCTTAGTTGAGAACTATAATAGGCTTGTAGTTTCCCTTAGTGGAAACATGTATTAAATATTGAAACATTAAATGATTAAGTTATCGGTAATCAGGAACTTTCTAAAGCTCACAATAAACTCAACAACTAGGGTCGCAGTGACATGTAATGGTGTATTACGTAGCTGCTGAATCGTAGGTAAACTCAGAATAAGTTCCTAATAACTGATAACACTATGGTATAATTATACAGTAAAGTATTATTAGTCACATAAGATCAAGGAGACTATGACACTACAGTAAGGTCACTGTCTAGGGTCGCTGTGACTTGTAACTATTGGGTTACTAGACAATAACATCACGTAGCATCACGATCACCCCAAATTCAAATGAGGAAATTGAATTTAATGTGCACTGCCGTGCAGTAGTCATGCTGACTGATGGTACAACTAATTTGCTAACTAGCTAAAATAGAAAAGTAGAGAACTGAAAAGTTTATTCATTCAAATCAAGGAAAATTCTGAGTCGACAGTGAGATTAGTAGCCTAGTCATTCTGACTTATGAGCTAATTAAATGGCAGCTCATAGGCTTGACACTGTAAACTCATTAGTACGAAATCACCTTTACATGAATTTGAGTTTATTAAATCAGTCTCTAGAAGTATAGTCAACTGTAATTAATAGTGAGTACAGATTAGGCTAGTACTCAGTTGACATTACTAAAGTCCCTAAACCTACCTAAATAAATGGTTTGAATTTCTAACCTACCTAAGTAAGGGACTAAGCGAATTGTGAGCAAAAATGTACTCGAATTAACATTATGAGCAGTATTGAGCTCATTAACAGATCGAACTATATTAAACTCGTGAACATGGTGAGCTATATTGAGCTCGTTAGCAGTGCTAACAGGGTGAGTTACAGTGAACTCGTCAACAGTGTTGACAGGGTGAGCTGCAGTGAGCTCGTTAGCAGTGCTAACGGTGAGTTACAGGGAACTCGTCAACAGTTTTGACAGGGTGAGCTCGTTAGCAGTGCTAACAGGGTGAGGTGCAGTGAACTCGTCAACAGTGTTGACAGGGTGAGCTCGTTAGCAGTGCTAACAGGGTGAGTTCAGTGAACTCGAATTAACGAGGTGGAGTTTTGCATCATTCAATTATCATGGCGAGCAATATTAAGCTCGTACGCATGGGGAACAAGCACTCATATTATTACGTTAATTCTAAGGTGAGCTAAATTAAGCTCATGAAGCATGTTAATTAACAATGCTAATGTTTAACGATAATGCATTAAAGATATTAGTTCTCTGTAAATTCGCTTACGTATTAGTAAGTTTGCAAGTTTGTTCGTGCTGCGCTCCTACACTAAATAAGCAGAAACGAAAGAAAAACAACTCAAACAAATTAATGCAAGTATTTATCACTAACTCTTAGTGCAGAAAACATGGTATTAAGAAGGTTTTCTTGGCAAACCTTTAAGCGCAAGTATAGTGGACCAGTGGTCCTAGTGAATTTGTTACTAAATTCAGGAAATGCCAGTGGCATTGAGTGCTAGATTCTCTAGCCTAACATTATTAATTACCTAGGGAGTACTAGATTCTCTAGCCCAACATTACAATTTACCTAGGAAGACTGAGTGTGGTCAATTACTACTTGTCGAGAATAATTCTAGGTCTGCAGTGAATTCAATAGTTTGGTCGCTGTGACTTGTACTTGTTTGAGTACGGACCATTGGTTTTCACTGAGAGCTATGAAACATCTCGGCGAGTATCAATTGCACTACATTCAATCTGAGTTTATTACTCAGCTGTATTTCTCCCTTTAGCTTGCTGCTGGAGAATTGATTTACTGCTGACTAATTTATTATTATTGGCAGGTTTAGGCTTGTTCACATTCAGAACTTTACCAGTAAGTAAGTAGCCACCTGCAGATTGGAGCATATTCATTCCCAATCGTTTAACATGTCCAGTTATGAACTGGTAATAGTAGTCGGCTCCTACTAGTACATCTACATTGTTAAGGCGGTCAGACGTTAACTTGTTGTCAGCCAAATTAATTTCACGTTCCTGCAGGAAGTGGGCTGTGTACCCCAGACCCTTAATATTTAAGTCTAAAGGTATTTGATCTACAACAATGGCTTGGACAGCCTTGGCATGACTACCTAGTCGTACAAGCGGTTGAACTACTGAGTATTCATGGGTTCCTCGATTTATCATGGTCCCTGACAAGTTTAATTTTACCTGTCCTATTGGTTGTAAATTAAGTGCCTCTGCTGCCCTTTGAGTAATGAAAGTTCTCTGGGAACCTTGATCAAATAGTCCACGTATGGTGATCTTGGCTCCTCTGTTCTTCACTTGAAGTTGGGCAGTAGGCAAAGCAGCATCCACTTGAGATGCTTGTGAAGTTACGCTGTACACATCTCGCACCTTGCAGCACTGTACTGGTGTAGATTCTCTACGTCCTATTCTAGGATTGACATAATTAGTCCTAACTAAATTGCACAGTGCAGCATGATGCTTGCCCCTTCTACACCTATTGCAGGTGTTCAGTGGGGTTTCACAGCTGTTAACATTATGTGGTTTGAGACACCTAGTACATTTGTGTAACTGTTTGAGTCATCTGACTCTTGTGTCTCTATTAGGATAATTAGTACATTTGTACAGAGAATGTTTTTGATTGCAAAACAAGCACATTCCCCATCCTACAGATCGTTTAGGGGTTACCGGTTTAGGTAAAACAGTATTTGCAGGTGGTGATGGTTTTGCTGCTTGCATTTGCTTGTTATTTATTCTCTTGTGAGTACTTGGTGTACTCTGGGGAACCATTAACAGGCTCTTGGGAGTGCTCTTTGGACTATTAAGTCTCTTAGGAGCACCTGTGGGACTCTTAGGCCTCACTGATGAATCAGTGTTTGACTGATTGTTGTTACATTGATTATTAGCACCTTGGTTACCTAGTGACAGTGTCACCTTAGGAGTTTTAGGTAAGGAAACTGATGTAGGTACAGTTTTGGTGCATTCAGATTTAGCATTAATTGCCTGGTCTGCTGTATGATTGCTCATATTACGCAAACCTGTAAATATATCCTGCATTGACAGGGTATTACCATTCTGGCATACATATAATTTATTAAGTGTGTCACCAGACAATTTCCTCTGGATGATAATTTTAGTCATCCACTCAGTAGTTGGGTGATCCACCTCTTTCCTGAAAGAATTTATCAGTGACTCAAGCTGAAAACTAAAGGCTTGTAAAGAGTCAACTGATTGTTCTGGTGAAGATAAATTTAATAATTGGTGCACAAGGTTTATAATAGTCTTCTTATTGTTAGCACTTACTTTAGAAGGCTGTTGTGAGCAATTGTGACCATTACTTGTGTTGCTTAAGGCTTCTTGTTTAGCCTCAGCTTTGATTACAGCTTCGACTGCTGCTGCAGCATTAGCTTTATCATTTTCTGGTTCAGATTCACTGATTATTGCAGCTTCACTTGTTTCATGTGCAGCTTCACTTGTTTCTCTGGGTTCTTGTGATAAGCTAGTTAATTCAGTAGTCTTATGTATTGAACTTATAGAATCCAGGGAACATGGAGAAGAGTGGTCTGAAGTTTGATCAGACTCTGTAAACAAATCATCACATGAAGCTGTATTAGATGAGAGGTTAGAAAATGAAGGTTGAACTTCAGTTGTTGATCTTGTATAGTGATCAGCATTGATTAGAGGATTCTCCTCATCTTGAGGTAGCTCATGTATTTCATCTGAGCTGAGTGCTTGCTTGGTTGTAGTTTTTCTACAAAAACGTTCTATCCAATCAGGATCATTTTGTTTCGCAAGTAAAATTTTATAGTGATCTAACTTGTCTTGAATGGTATCTACATATTCATCAAGATCATATTCGATCTGACTTAATTCGTCTGGGTCAGTATTACTGACCTGGAGTAAGTTCCTATGAGACTCGATCACAGTCTTCACATGATCATATTTTTGGATGGCGTTCCCTATGTAACTTGCTAGTCTATAGACGTCACCTGGGTCAGTTTCGACACAGAGATGACATTTCATAAACAGTTTTTCTAGAGGACGTTGAAGAGCTGTCAAGAATCTTGCATTCCTTTCTAAAGGATTCATTCTTGCGGTAAATGGAGCCTGATAGGGCTTATGTAGCTAGTGGTATAGCTATGGTGTCTGCTCCTTGATGTAGAGCAGGTATAAGTATTGACAGCCTGGTATTTCTTGAGGCTGGTTGTAATTTACCTCATTTAGAGGTTAGCTACCTACCTAATAATAAGCAACTAAGATTTGAGTGGTACCTTGGTCTCACTACAGGTGTTCCTCAGCTTAGCTCATCTAAATCAGCCTCGGATGGGTAGTGGACTTACAGTAACACTCAAAGACATACATAGAAATATGCAATAAAATAATTACACAATAAATGGTTAATCCCACCCTTGATAGGGTCAGCACAAAAAAATAATATAAGTGTCACTAACTAGCTCAAGCCTAGTCGTGAGAATTTCTACTTAAGAAACTACAACTATATTTAGCCTATGCTTGTGCCAAATTCAACACAATCACAACCTAAATTGCTACCTAATAAAGGTTGGCATAAGATTATATTATGGTGCAGTAATGTGCAAATAATTGTGCTGTGTTTTTGTTTTTTTTGGATTTTATATAATATACACTTGTGTAATTATGTGCATAAGAATTAAATGAACACAAAGGAATTAATTGTGTTTGGCAAGTATTCTACTGCCGTAAATATTATCTAACTACTAAATGTACTCCTAATTGTGGAATAAAATGTTATCAGGGTTAGTAATGATTAACTAGTATGAGATCAGTAATTTATATTAGTATACTGGATCCCTAAATGTTAATGATCCACTGACTTGAGTGAATCAGTAACTTTAACATGGATTCAGGCTATAATGGACAGTCTGCTGACAGCCATATATTGAAACATTGGTATAGCCTAAATGGTTAACACTTAATTGGTGTTAGTGATTGATATAAGGTTATGAGCTGTTGCTCTTGGTGACCTAAAGATTCTACTTCAGTATGAAGTGTAGGTCTAAATGTTGTGGGTAATTGGCTATGACCCACTAAAGCTACCTTATGCATGAGGTGAAAGTAGCAATATGTTAGTGTGATCTAGACTAACTGATGTGTTACACTGTTAGTTGACACAATTAATTAAATAGTTAGTCTAGCTTCTATCACACAAGGATCAGTTTTTAATGATTTATATTTTAATAATAAATTTAATGCCTATCCGGTTCGAAGGACCATAATGTGGGAATTTGGAGCTTGAATCTGATTATTTAAATATTAATGTAGTAAATTAAATTACGAAGGACCACCAGCTTTTATAGTAAAGAGGGAAACTGAGAATTTCTGATCATTAGATAATTCCTAGATGAACCAGTAACTATGGATAAAATACTAGAGAATATGATCATAGAAATAATTAATGGGCTGTATAATTAAATGAATCAAAACCCTCAAACACCTACATTGGGGGGTTATTACTGGAAGTAAGTAGGTCCAGGAACTAGTGTGGTTCGTTCACTAATCCAAAATATTAATAATCTAATCCTATGAATTATAGTGAAACTAATGTCATTATCATGAATGGGAACATAGATTATAAGTATAGTAAAGGTAGTCACAATAAACACATGTTAATCCAAAGAAATTCTGCATATAAGTAAATTCAGGAATCTCCTGACTTAATACAAAGAAATCTTAGCTTAATGATGATTCCTTTATGTAAGCCACGACGCTTCCTCTAATTCCCTGGGCTCGGCTGGCTGACGAATGGGATGGATTAACATGGGAGAAGTCGGCAGGGAGAATTCTTCTCTCGTGCTGCAAAACAAATATTTACAGTAGCAACTAATTAAACTACTGAATCTCTATATTCAAGAAATTAAGAGTTACAGGTGATAAAAGGTAATCACCTGTGGTTTGGTGTTGGCATGCGTCGTCACGGTCAATCACCCAGCTACTACACTACACTTTACAAGATGCATCAAATAAAGAGAAGATACTTAGCTAATAAGGGCACTGTATAAGTTTTAAGATTGCCGAAATTCGCGCCCCAGGCTCTGGCTTCCGCTTATCCTGGATAATGGCGCGCTTCACTGGTCGGTCACGTGCAGTCAGGAACCAGATTAAAAAGGTTCCTTATGTTACACCAGCACCAGTTGAAGATATTATCTGCAAGGTTGTTCACGCCTCACAGTGGCGACTTTCATCTGAGGATGGTTAACGTCTACCCTGATGGCTGGGTAATGGCGTCTCCTCGTGAGCACAATACGGGTAGGTCTGCCTCAGAGCTTCTCCCCACGTGTACTGGCAAGCCTCTCCAACCCACGCCGCGTCTCGCGTTCATTAGACAAATTATTGTCATGAATATTAGTATTTCTCGCATTTACGCTTGAAATGTTGAAGACTGGACGGGTTTATTATTTAGAAGAGGATAATATTATTATTTGCCAATTTACGGATAGTAAACATATAAGGGAGAGGAATTAATGTCTCCCCATGGCATTCACTCGTGACGTTAACTTTTATTACTAGATAATCGCTATGACTCCAACGCTCTATTCGGCTTTTAGTTGGAGGTCATATCATCTGTAATTAATTATCATACAGAATGCCTTGGTTATAGAGAATCGAATTTAATTCTCAGATTCATTGCATATAATGTGTTTATTGTAATGAAATCTAACGCAATACTGGCATCGGGTGACGTGAGAATTCTAGCCTACTGCACAGATGAAATTATTAGTACATGAGAATTCTACGTGGTGTTAATTTTACTTACTACAATAATTAATTGAGTTAGTAATAAGTAATGAGAATACAACAGTGTTGTATTCGGTGTTGGAAATTCCCAACACTCTCTGACCAAACTAAATTCCAAAGGGCAACGAAGGACACTACAGCCGAATTGAAAGCATAGGTCAACAAACTGATTGAAACTGTGAACGCCAAGAAATCCGGACTCCACCTGCCAAAGATTATAAAGGAATATAAACCTGGATATGCGTATGGAAATGTCAAGACACACAAGCCTGGAAACCCACTTCGGCCAATCATTAGCCAGATACCCACACCCACGTACAGACTGGCGAAGCGACTCAACGGCCTGCTGACTCCTTATGTCCTTTGCGCCTTCAGCCTGAAGTCCCCAAAAGAATTTGTTGACTTACTGCTGGGCACACGGGCCACAGGGATAAGAGCCTCGTTGGACGTGGAATCACTGTTCACCAACGTACCTGTGGACGAGACAATCGGGATGATAGCCGACAGAGTGTATCGTGATCCAGCCTGTACTCCTCTTGACATACCAGAGAATATTCTAAGGAAACTACTCCAAGCTTGTACTAAAGAGGCACCCTTCTTGAGCCCGGATGGGCACATGTATAAGCAAGTAGATGGGGTCGCATGGGTTCTCCCCTAGGTGTCCTGTTTGCAAACTTCTACATGGGTACCATCGAGCAAAAAGTCTTAGTCGACATGAACTTGAAACCGGCCATGTACTGCAGGTATGTTGACGACATTTTTACACAGGTACCTGATGTCAGACATCTGCAGGAGCTGAAGGAGGCGTTTGAGCAGAGTTCCGTGCTGCGTTTCACTTACGAGACGGAAAAGGATGGGAAGCTGCCTTTTCTAGATGTAACAGTCATGGAAAAGGGCGGAGGTTTCCACACTGCAGTCTACACTAAGGAAACAAACATAGGAATGTGCCTAAATGCCAACAGCGACTGCCCTGATAGGTACAAGAGGAGTGTTGTTAACGCATACGTCGACCGTGCTCTCAGCCACAGCTCAGAATGGAAGCAAGTCGACGAAGAACTCTGTAGGGTAAGGCAGGTCCTAGTCAATAACGGCTTCTCCAATGGTTTCATCGAAGACATCATAAGAAGGAAAGTGAAAAGCCATGCAACCTCTGAAGAGACAACTAACACAACACCTATACCCCCTATTAGACTATTTTACAGGAACTTCTTTTCCACAGCTCATAAAACGGAGGAAAGGGTCCTGAAAGATATTGTTAATAGAAACGTTATCCCTACAGACAAAAATCAGAGGATACAACAGACGATTTACTATAATACCAGAAAAACGGCCAGCCTACTCATGAGAAACTCTCCAGACACAAAACAGAACGCTTTAAAAGAGACTAACGTCGTCTATGCCTTCAAATGCCCACTTGGGGACTGTAAGCTCCAAAAAACCCAGTATATAGGCAAGACAACAACATCTCTTTCTAGGCGTTTAACGATGCATAAGCAACAGGGCTCCATTAAGGAACATATAATCTCATCCCATAACCAAACCATCGCCAGAGAAATCCTAGTAAACAACACAGAAATCATCGATAGATACAGCGATAGCAGGCGGCTTGACGTTTG
The DNA here is from genome assembly GCF_040958095.1 of Procambarus clarkii. Lineage (NCBI taxonomy): Eukaryota > Metazoa > Arthropoda > Malacostraca > Decapoda > Cambaridae > Procambarus > Procambarus clarkii. The sequence goes on from NC_091227.1 coordinate 4,444,705, forward strand.
CGAGGCACTACACATCAAGAAGTCAACACCAGCAATCAACAGCCAATTATTGCACAACTATATTCTACCCACCTCAAGACTCCGCTCCAATATAGAAGCATCAAGAAATATGGACCAATAGGCTTTCTACAAACACTTCTATTCAATACCCATTGTTTCTGTTCTGTCTTGTGTTGATACTTTTAATACCCTATTAATATCCCCTCTTGTTCTGTCTTGTGTTAATGCCACATCACCCCTCCCACCTCACTCAAATGTAGATATAAAATCAGAGATACGTAAGTTCTAATCAGTTGTGTATTTGTGAAGTCTTTGAAAATGTAATAAGTTTTACGAAACGCGCCCGTGTCGCGTCAGACTAGAAATAAAAATGAATTTTGGAGAAGTGATTTTTTATTTACCTCCAACAGTGAAGCGTAATGTACGAAAGATTGAGAAAATTCGTGTTAGAATTATTAATCTTACTTTTTCGGTCATATTTAATAATAATAATATATATATATATATATATATATATATATATATATATATATATATATATATATATATATATATATATATATATATATATATATATATATATATATATATAAACGTGTACAAGGAAAATCAGCATGTGAATGCAATAACATATATCAGTATAAATGTTCCTTGATACACAACAATGATCAATCGATCACTCTATCAGTCCTAGATCGCATACATCTGTAGGTAATCCAGCCTACGTCTGTAACTCTAAACTTCAGTATAAAACACTCCTTGACATAAGAATGCAAACAATCACTTACCTCTCACTGCGTCTTGCACGCTAATGACAACCAAACACACTATCAACACCCTACAAGTAATCATTTAGAACTTCCCTTCCACATCTGGAAGTTCACTACCCTGATCTCTTCAGGTTCTTCCGGGCTTAACTACCAGGATCCTCTGCAGCTCCTCCAGGCAGCCTCCATGAAGTTTCTTTGACCAACTACGGTGCTTCACCCTTCTGCTAGGGTCCTCAACAGCTCTCTGAGCTGCTACACCATGAAGTTCCCTCGAGCAACTAGGGTGCTTCACCACCTCTACAGAAGCACGCGACACTCCTCTTCACTGCTTCTCCTCACAGCTCGAGGTCCTCTGCTCCACTACCTTGGAGTCTCATCAACTACTCCCTCTGTGCTGGCTTCGAAGTTCTCAGCAACTTCTTTCCCAAAGACAAACCTGCAACCCATCAACACTCCAATAAAAATGTTTCCCCTTTAACACATAAACAAAAGTAATCACACAATATGTTTGCCTCAAACCTCTATCTGTCCTCTACATACTGTGAGAGTGGACTCCCCCGTTGGGCGGGTCCATGCTCCACCTTGCCCGGCGGGCCTCCACTCTCCTCCGCCGCCCTTCAGTCAGTTGGCTCCAAGCAGTTGAAGGGAGAGGATGTGCTGCTCGTCCCTCCAGCTGTCTCTCTCATCTCCGTCCTCTTCTTTAGGCTTCCTGCCTTACCAAAACATTTCTAACTCATCAATAAACATTACTACTGTCCCTGGGCACACGACCAACTACAAGCAATCACTATGAACTGGCTTAATTCGTGCTTACCACAGATTGTCTCTTTGAGGGCTGAGGGCGCTCCTCCCTCTGACGGAGCCTGGTCAGGGCGACTCCACAGCCCCCGAAAATGTCTCTGGGCGGGCTTAATACTCTCCTCGTCGACCAGTACTTGAGACCACAACGTTCTCAGCTCAATTCCACAGCTGGCACGTCTGCACACTTCTCTTCTCTTGGAGATATATCACTAGGGGTTCCTTTCTGGCGGGAGCTCAACGGAGCGGGGCTTTCCCCCTGCGATGTCTGGCCTCAAGTGAGGTCAAAGCCCTCCAGAAGCGAGCCTCACACCTCCAGCAAATTATCCACATCTCCTAACCAGTCATTTACCTGTTTCCTTATGCACTGCCCATAATCTTAAACTCCGTGTAAAATTTACCCATTTATTTTTACATATGAATCTTCATGTCTGTATTTCCGACCTCCTGGTCAGGTCAGGCTTGATAAAATAATTCTCAAAGGGGAGACTCGTTTTTCGGCTACCTGGGATCATAACAGCTGTCACCAGTGTTCTTGGTGTGTCACCAGCTCTAGTAGACTGTCACTAGTGTTCTTCGTGTGTCACCAGCTCTAGTGGGCTGTCACCAGTGTTCTTGGTGTGTCACCAGCTCTAGTGGACTGTCACCAGTGTTCTTGGTGTGTCACCAGCTCTAGTGGGCTGCCACCAGTGTTCTTGGTGTGTCACCAGCTCTAGTGGACTGTCACAAGTGTTCTTGGTGTGTCACCAGCTCTACTGGGCTGTCACCAGTGTTCTTGGTGTGTCACCAGCTCTAGTGGACTGTCACCAGTGTTCTTGGTGTGTCACCAGCTCTAGTGGGCTGTCACCAGTGTTCTTGGTGTGTCACCAGCTCTAGTGGACTGTCACCAGTGTTCTTGGTGTGTCACCAGCTCTACTGGGCTGTCACCAGTGTTCTTGGTGTGTCACCAGCTCTAGTAGACTGTCACCAGTGTTCTTGGTGTGTCACCAGCTCTAGTGGACTGTCACCAGTGTTCATGGTGTGTCACCAGCTCTAGTGGGCTGTCACCATTGTTCATGGTGTGTCACCAGCTCTAGTGGACTGTCACCAGTGTTCTTGGTGTGTCACCAGCTCTAGTGGGCTGTCACCAGTGTTCTTGGTGTGTCACCAGCTCTAGTAGACTGTCACTAGTGTTCTTCGTGTGTCACCAGCTCTAGTGGGCTGTCACCAGTGTTCTTGGTGTGTCACCAGCTCTAGTGGACTGTCACCAGTGTTCTTGGTGTGTCACCAGCTCTAGTGGGCTGCCACCAGTGTTCTTGGTGTGTCACCAGCTCTAGTGGACTGTCACAAGTGTTCTTGGTGTGTCACCAGCTCTACTGGGCTGTCACCAGTGTTCTTGGTGTGTCACCAGCTCTAGTGGACTGTCACCAGTGTTCTTGGTGTGTCACCAGCTCTAGTGGGCTGTCACCAGTGTTCTTGGTGTGTCACCAGCTCTAGTGGACTGCCACCAGTGTTCTTGGTGTGTCACCAGCTCTACTGGGCTGTCACCAGTGTTCTTGGTGTGTCACCAGCTCTAGTAGACTGTCACCAGTGTTCTTGGTGTGTCACCAGCTCTAGTGGACTGTCACCAGTGTTCATGGTGTGTCACCAGCTCTAGTGGGCTGTCACCATTGTTCATGGTGTGTCACCAGCTCTAGTGGACTGTCACCAGTGTTCTTGGTGTGTCACCAGCTCTAGTGGGCTGTCACCAGTGTTCTTGGTGTGTCACCAGCTCTAGTGTGCTGTCACCAGTGTCCTTGGTGTGTCACCAGCTCTAGTGGTCTGTCAACAGTGTTCTTGGTGTGTCACCAGCTCTAGTGGATTGTCACCAGCTCTAGCGGGCTGTCCCCAGCTCTAGTAGACTGTCACCAGTGTTCTTGGTGTGTCACCAGCTCTAGTGGGCTGTCACCAGTGTTCTTGGTGTGTCACCAGCTCTAGTAGACTGTCACCAGTGTTCTTGGTGTGTCACCAGCTCTAGTGGACTGTCACCAGTGTTCATGGTGTGTCACCAGCTCTAGTGGGCTGTCACCAGTGTTCATGGTGTGTCACCAGCTCTAGTGGACTGTCACCAGTGTTCTTGGTGTGTCACCAGCTCTAGTGGGCTGTCACCAGTGTTCTTGGTGTGTCACCAGCTCTAGTGTGCTGTCACCAGTGTCCTTGGTGTGTCACCAGCTCTAGTGGTCTGTCACCAGTGTTCTTGGTGTGTCACCAGCTCTAGTGGGCTGTCACCAGCTCTAGTGGGCTGTCACCAGCTCTAGTGGGCTGTCACCAGCTCTAGTGGGCTGTCACCAGTGTTCATGGTGTGTCACCAGCTCTAGTGGACTGTCACCAGTGTTCTTGGTGTGTCACCAGCTCTAGTGGGCTGTCACCAGTGTTCTTGGTGTGTCACCAACTCTAGTGGACTGTCACCAGTATTCATGGTGTGTCACCAGCTCTAGTGGGCTGTCACCAGTGTTCATGGTGTGTCACCAGCTCTAGTGGGCTGTCACCAGTGTTCATGGTGTGTCACCAGCTCTAGTGGGCTGTCACCAGTGTTCATGGTGTGTCACCTGCTCTAGTGGGCTATCACCAGTATTCTTGGTGTGTCACCAGCTCTAGTGGGCTGTCACCAGTGTCCTTGGTGTATCACCAGCTCTAGTGGACTGTCACCAGTGTTCTTGGTGTGTCACCAGCTCTAGTAGACTGTCACCAATGTCCTTGGTGTGTCACCAGCTCTAGTGGACTGTCACCAGTGTTCTTGGTGTGTCACCAGCTCTAGTGGACTGTCACCAGTGTTTTTGGTGTGTCACCAGCTCTAGTGGGCTGTCACCAGTGTTCTTGGTGTGTCACCAGCTCTAGTGGACTGTCACCAGTGTTCTTGGTGTGTCACCAGCTCTAGTGGACTGTCACCAGTGTTCTTGGTGTGTCACCAGCTCTAGTGGACTGTCACCAGTGTTCTTGGTGTGTCACCAGCTCTAGTGGGCTGTCACCAGTGTTCTTGGTGTGTCACCAGCTCTAGTGGACTGTCACCAGTGTTCTTGGTGTGTCACCAGCTCTAGTGGACTGTCACCAGTGTTCTTGGTGTGTCACCAGCTCTAGTGGACTGTCACCAGTGTTCTTGGTGTGTCACCAGCTCTAGTGGGCTGTCACCAGTGTTCATGGTGTGTCACCAGCTCTAGTGGGCTGTCACCAGTGTTCTTGGTGTGTCACCAGCTCTAGTGGACGGTCACCAGTGTTCTTGGTGCGTCACCAGCTCTAGTGGTCTGTCACCAGTGTTCTTGGTGTGTCACCAGCTCTAGTGGGCTGTCACCAGTGTTCTTGGTGTGTCACCAGCTCTAGTGGGCTGTCACCAGTTTATTACCTGTTCTAACTTGGCTTCTCTGAGCCCAGCTGGCCATTGTCAGCAAGGGGGAGGCAGGTTCCTGGGAACTCATTACAGTAAAACATAGAAACAAAAATAAAGAGATTGCAGCAGGTCTGTGGGTCTGTGAGACGGCTCCTCTTTATACCTAACTAAAGTCATTTATATATAAATGTTTATTCCTCCTTTGAAACATTTTCTTTCAAAAATCAGTAATCCAGTTCACAAACCAATTGTTACCCAAGTCTAGAGCAAATTTATAGTTATCCAATTAATATGTTGGTGTTCTTTAATGAGGACAGTTGAATGTGAGGAAAAGCTCCCGGGGTATTGATGGTGCTCAGAGGACATTCACGAGAGGTCGGTGGAGCATTATGTCCAGCATCAGGAGCGGTCGGCGGAGCATTATGTCCAGCATCAATAGTGGTCGGCGGAGTATTATGTATAGCATCAGTAGCGGTCGGCGAAGCATTATGTCCAGCATCAGTAGCGGCCCGCGAAGCATTATGTCCAGCATCAATAGTGGTCGGCGAAGCATTATGTCCAGCATCAGTAGCGGTCGGCGAAGCATTATGTCCAGCATCAGTAGCGGTCGGCGAAGCATTATGTCCAGCATCAATAGTGGTCGGCGGAACATTATGTCCAGCATCAGTAACGGTCGGCGGAGCATTATGTCCAGCATCAAGAGCGGTCGGCGGAGCATTATGTCCAGCATCAGTAACGGTCGGCGGAGCATTATGTCCAGCATCAGTAACGGTCGGCGGAGCATTATGTCCAGCATCAGTAACGGTCGGCGGAGCATTATGTCCTGCATCAAGAACGGTCGGCGGAGCATTATGTCCAGCATCAAGAGCGGTCGGCGGAGCATTATGTCCAGCATCAAGAGCGGTCGGCGGAGCATTATGTCCAGCATCAGGAGCGGTCGGCGGAGCATTATATTCAGCATCAAGAGCGGTAGGCGGAGCATTATGTCCAGCATCAGTAGCGGTCGGCGAAGCATTATGTCCAGCATCAAGAGCGGTCGGCGGAGCATTATGTCCAGCATCAGTAGCGGTCGGCGGAGCATTATGTCCAGCATCAGGAGCGGTCGACGGAGCATTATGTCCAGCATCAGGAGCGGTCGACGGAGCATTATGTCCAGCATCAGGAGCGGTCGGCGGAGCATTATGTCCAGCATCAGGAGCGGTCGACGGAGCATTATGTCCAGCATCAGGAGCCGTCGACGGAGCATTATGTCCAACATCAAGAGCGGTAGGCGGAGCATTATGTCCAGCATCAGGAGCGGTCGACGGAGCATTATGTCCAGCATCAAGAGCGGTAGGCGGAGCATTATGTCCAGCATCAAGAGCAGTCGACGGAGCATTATGTCCAGCATCAGGAGCGGTCGACGGAGCATTATGCTTGACATATGTGACCAGAGACATGACTCACCTTAACAGTGACCAGAGACATGACTCACCTTAACAGTGACCAGAGACATGACTCACCTTAACCGTGACCAGAGACATGACTCACCTTAACAGTGACCAGAGACATGACTCACCTTAACAGTGACCAGAGACATGACTCACCTTAACAGTGACCAGAGACATGACTCACCTTAACAGTGACCAGAGACATGACTCACCTTAACAGTGACCAGAGACATGACTCACCTTAACAGTGACCAGAGACATGACTCACCTTAACAGTGACCAGAGACATGACTCACCTTAACAGTGACCAGAGACATGACTCACCTTAACAGTGACCAGAGACATGACTCACCTTAACAGTGACCAGAGACTTGACTCACCTTAACAGTGACCAGAGACATGACTCACCTTAACAGTGACCAGAGACATGACTCACCTTAAAAGGGAGGAAGTTTGGTGTTGGAGTAAGTGTGATGGACGGGCCGTTGGTGTGTCTGTGGAAGTCAGTCATGGAGGCTCTTCAGTTCTCTGAAGGTAGTGAACCAAGTAATGGGTCTCTAAGGAACGTGCTTCAGTTTGATGGGCCAAGGAAGTCACTAAAGTTTGCCATACAAGTGATTTCATCTTTTTATAGTTAAATGAGGAGAAATCAATGTTTCTAAATTTTTAATATAATGTGAGAGCACAGTGTAGGAGACCTGTTATGCGGTTGTACTCACCTAGTTGTACTTGTGTGGTTTTGAGCTTTGAATCTTTGGTCTCGCCTCTCAACTCTCAATCAACTGATGTACAGGTTCCTGAGCATAATGGGCTCTGTCATATCTACACTTGAAGCTATGTATGGAGTCAGTATCCACCACATCACTTCCTAATGCATTCAATTTGTTAACTACTCTGACACTGAAAAAGTTCTTTCTAATATCTCTATGGCTCACTTGGGTACTCAATTTCCACTTGTGTCCCCTAGTGCTTGTAGCCCTTGTGTTAAATAGCCTGTCTTTATCTGCCCTATCAATTCCTTTGAGATTCTTGTATGTGGTGATCATGTTCCCCCAACTCTTCTGTCTTCACGCGACGCGAGGTTTAATTCCCGTAGTCACTCCTCGTAGCTCATACCCCTCAGTTCGGGTACTAGTCTGGTGGCAAACCTTTGAACATTTTCTTTTTTAGTCTTATGCTAGGCTAGATATGAACTCCATGCAGAAGCTGCATATTGCAGGATTGGTCTGATATATGTGGTATACAAAGTTCTGAACGATTCCTTACACAAGTTTCTGAATGCCGTTCTCATGTTGGCCAGCCTGGCATATGCCGCTGATGTTATCCTCTTGATATGAGCTTCAGGGGACAGGTCTGGTTTGATATCAACCCCCAGGTCTTTATCTCTCTCTGACTCTTGAAGAATTTCATCTCCCAAATGATACCTTGTATCTGGTCTCCTGCTTCCTACACCTATCTTCATTACATTACATTTGCTTGGGTTAAACTCTAACAACCATTTGGTTGACCATGCCTTCAGTTTGTCCAGGTCTTCTTGATACCTCAAGCTGTCTTTCTCTGTTTTAGTCCTTCTCATAATTCTGGCATCGTCAGCAAACATTGATGTATCTGTGTCTCTGTCCTCATGTTCTCGGCCTTTATGCTGAGTGTCAGAGTAATGTGGAGAGCGGGTGGCAGCCGGGCAAACATCATCCCTCACAGTATGGTGAGTAACAGAGGTGTCAGTACCCCGGGTGGTCGAGTTGGATGCCATGGTAGGAGTGGTATGAGTACTATCAGGTCCCACCAGACCTCATGGCAATTGTCGGCCTTGGTTGTTCACCCATGAGATTATGACAAGATCTTTGATCAAGTAAAGCCGTTTTCATGAGCGAGTGGACTTAATGTCTTGGATCTGAAGTCGTGGGAGTAAAGGTGCTGGACGAGCTCCTCGAGGATTATAAGGGTAGATGGAAGCCCAAGATGCCTAGGTTTCAGTTCAGTCTTGTTTAATATTTACTCACCTTAAGTTTTTAAAAAAATCGCTTGTTGCAACTTTGAATAAATATAAGATTTTTAACAAGCAGGGTGACCATCTTCACAAATAATGCAGTGATGTGGCGGGCCTGGCAAAGCCGATCAGAAGCAACAAGTGGGGTAAAGTGTATCTGTACTCCGACAAACATCGTCTCCATGATTGAAGGGTTTCATAAATTACACTCGACGAGGAAGTAACCATGAAGGGGATGTGCCTAATTATGTCCAAAGGATTGATTAACACATAAGGGCATCAACCACTATTGTGTATTTATATATATAGTCTCTTATTTACTTAGATGGTTTGATAAATGCGTTGTAATCAGCTTCTGTTGTATAATTACAGATTATTATTACAGGTCGTTACCCAAGAGGCTTGATGAGGATATTCCTCGTGTCGTATACGGTGGCTGTCGCATTTTTCTTCACACGGTACTTACAGCAGCAGGTAAGTAGTTATAAACTAACACTTGTAGCTTTCTTTAATTCAGTGTTTTACACTATTGCATTTGTTTTATTTTAAATTTAACCAACTGGGGAATTCGGCATCCCTACATGAAGTACAGGGCGACATCTTCATTACACACAATTTTCATCTATGTAACATCTTCATGGCCATAACAGATTCTTCCAGTTCTCTTATGAAAACAAAATATGTAGATGATGTCATATAGGTTACAAAAGTTTCAAAGGTAGCCTATGAAAGAACAACAGAGTTGAATACTCATGCAGGCGATGAGTCACAATAACGTGGCTGAAGTATGTTGACCAGACCACACACTAGAAATTGAAGGGACGACGACGTTTCGGTCCGTCCTGGACCATTCTCAAGTCGATTGTGAATGACTTGAATTGACTCAAGTCACAATCGACTTGAGAATGGTCCAGGACGGACCGAAACGTCGTCGTCCCTTCAATTTCTAGTGTGTGGTCTGGTCAACAGAGTTGAATACTCATTTAACCTTTGACTTCCCTTTGATTCAGCTGATAAAGTGTTGTCAGTTAGTGGTACCTAAAGAAGGTAGATGATGCATTATTTAATTTAAAAAAAATTATGAACATTTAGGGAAGTTTTAATTGTTGTTTATAACTGAACCAAAGAAACACTTGCTAAATGACTACCACTACCACCAATGCCATTACCATTACACTATTTACACAACAACCATCACTACCACATCACTTGTCCCGTCTTGAGTACTGTTCAGTACTCACTTCCCCCTTCAGAGCAGGAGAGAGTGCTGAAATAGAGACAATACAGAGAACATATACGGCACGCATAGACGCAATAAAGCACCAAAATTATTGGGATCGTCTCAAAGCCCTCCAAACGTACTCACTAGAAAGAAGACGAGAGAGATATCAAATAATATACACCTGGAAGATACTGGAGGGCCAAGTACCACATATACACAGTAAAATAACGTACTGGAGTAAACGATATGGAAGAAAATGTAGAATAGAGCCAGTGAAGAGCAGAGGTGCCATAGGCACAATCAGAGAACACTGTATAAACATCAGAGGTCCGCGGTTGTTCAACGTCCTCCCAGCAAGCATAAGAAATATTGCCGGAACAACCGTGGACATTTTCAAGAGGAAACTAGATTTATTCCTCCAAGGAGTGCCGGACCAACCGGGCTGTGGTGGGTATGTGGGCCTGCGGGCCGCTCCAAGCAACAGCCTGGTGGACCAAACTCTCACAAGTCAAGTCTGGCCTCGGGCCGGGCTTGGGGAGTAGAAGAACTCCCAGAACCCCATCAACCAGGTATCAACCAACCACAATCATCTTGGTTGATGATTTCAACTTACGGCATCTAAAATAGAAAAAAATACGGCAAAGAAAGTCATTCCAGAAACAATCTTAGGAAGATGTCTAAATGAACAGTCACACACAAATGACCTCATGCAAATGTATGAGAGTTTTCCTTTAAACAGCAAATAGTAGATCAAACTAGAAAGGAGAACATCGTAGATCTTATTTTCACAAACAATGATGAACCCATTAGGGTCATAACGATTACCAATACATGTTACTCCTATCACAACTTAATGGAAGTCCAGAGAAGCATGGGCAATTGACCTGTGCAGCCAGTCTCAATTTCAAGATGAGGAGAATTCAGTATATTAAATTTCAATAATAAACTGATTAATTGGGAACTAATTAACCAGGACAACACAGAAATATGCTAGGAAGAACTGCTAGATAATGCAACCTTAAACTAGTGTGTAGAGAACGTAGGCACAATAATACAAGATATATGTGGAAATCAATTACCATTAAGGAAAAAAGAGAAAAAAAGGCAAATTGGAACGAGAACGACATTCCTTCTATATACGAAGAAAATAAATCACAGAACATCACAAATGTGCCGCTCTATCCAAACAACGACTAGGTAGAGATAAGGAAATGCTCGAGCTTAAGGTGCAGAGAATCATATAATTCAGGAGAGACAAGAGTACAAATGACTATAAGTGCAAAAGAGAGGAATAAAAAAAATTCTTGTTCTCAAGTTCAAAATTTAGAATAAAATTTACATATAGCATTGGACCTTGAACAAGTGTGACGGAACGTTTACAAATAACAAAGAAATGAATGAAATACATAGGCTACAGAACGACTCAGACTCCTGGAATTCTACATTCATCAAGACGTGCACAACATCACATCACAGGCCCTAAGTATCTGTTGGATAGGAAGCCTAGATACCGGTGTTATCCCTGACGTACTCAAAACAATGGAGATTGCGCCACATCAAAAAGGAAGTAGTAAATCAGATACGAATAATTATAGACCAATGACCCTAACATCATTTGTCATACAAATCTTTCAAAGAGTGCTAAGAAGTAAGATCACTAATCACATGGACTCGCAATATCTATATAACCCTGGACCACTTGGTTTTAAAACAGGATGCTCTTGCCTCTCACAATTGCTAGATCACTTTGACATGGAAATAAATGCCACAAGAGGAAAGCACAATGCTGACTTATTATACACAGACTTTGTAAAAAGCTTTCGACAAATGTGACCATGGTGCTATTGCACACAAAAGCATTCAAAAGTAATTACTAGCAAAGAATCTGGCACATATCATATATATATGCCAGAATGGCATACAACGTTCATGAATCTTTGATAAAATTATTGTTTGAAAGTACAGTATAGTTTACTGTAAAACATTTTTTTCAATGTGGCCATCCAAATATGTGCCAGATTTATAAGTAAAAAAATTATAACTCCAAACGTTATGGCTTTATGACTAAACAAAGTTATAGACCTTAGATCTAAGAACTTTGCACATAATATGTATAAATGGTGCGAATCGGTCAGAAACTTAATTTTTTATCAGGTTACAAAGTTAAATTCCTATTTTAGAGATAATTGAAGTTGAAATTATTGACTACCCATATTGAAATATGGGTAGTTCTAATTAATGAATTGTCTTTTATGTTTTAATAAACATTGCTTGGCATTCGTACTCGATCATGTGAAAGTTGTAGGTCAATATTTGTTGAAATGAAGTAAAAAAAATAACCCCCAAAAAACATAATATATGGACTCGTTAGGGATAACTGTAAAACAGACACTGGGCCCCTTAACTATCTAACAGAAGGTTAGACATATATATAAATGAGATTAGGTGGATATAAATCGGAGCTGACTGGTATGGGCCAATTGACCTTCTGCAGTTACCTTCATTCATATATTTTTATGTTCTTATAACGAAACATATATATTGAAGTGACTTTATTGTCCATATATAAGTGATAAGGCCTTCATATGGTCTTTATTCATCAATACAACCAAAATAGTCAAAGAGAATAGAGCATGAACTCTGTAAATAAATCGGCCAAAAATAATATAGGCAACAACTGCCACCTGTGGCTGATTAACATGTTGACCAATTTCGTTCCAACTTCACATGCTTAGTGCCAGATATACATTCTCCAAGATGTAGAAGTCACAACAAAATCCGCGTATAAACAAAGGAGAGAGAGAGAGAGAAAAAAGAGGTTGTCAGCTTTTCGTACAAAGGAACATAAGAAATATTACCATTGGGCAATGTATTTATATGATAAATAATATAATACAGCATAATAACATACTAACTCATTATTATGTGTGAAATTTGACCCTCCAGGTGGCACCAGGGACATATCCACTTTGTGGAGCCTTCTTACTACTACTTGTCTTCTTTGTGCGTCAAACAGGTGCTTGTATCACTTTATCCCTGACTGCCAGTAAATACGTGTTATCGTTATTATCAGTACCGGTTGCCGCCCGTCGCACACGCATTTATTTGTTAAAAGTTCGTAAAAAATCCATTTCATAACATATTGGGATGAAATTTTCAGGACGCTGATACCAAATAACGTGAGATTTGTTTAAAAGTTTTCACTATATTTCATATTTGGAAAGGTCTCCTCCGTCACCGGGCCCCTAAAGTCATACTGTAGAAGGAAAAAGCTATGTATATGATATTTGAATTATCATATCAGTAGGATTTATCTTTAGGACCCAGTTATCTGTTACAACCGAGAAAAGGGCCAGGCTCGATAACTTGAACCTCTCAGACCAGGACTGCTATACCAATAATGATAATTTTTAAGATGATAGTGCACTATTCTAGAGTGAAATCTTGTTGCACACTAATAGGCCCTTTCCTTTACTGCAGGAATCCACTATAAAACTTCAACATTTTTGGGATCGATTAAAATGTTTATATCTTGATTCTCTAAAGCGCAGGCAAGAAAGAGATATATAATAATTTACACCTGAAAAATATTAGAGGGATTGGTTCCAAGTCTGCACAAGTAAATAACATCACATGAGACCAGGAGGCATGGCATGATGTGCAAAATAGCCCCCATTGAAATGAAGAGGTGCAATAGCTACTCTTAGAAGGAGCTCTATAAACATCAAAGGCAAGAGAATTTTCAACATTCTTTCTTTACACATAAGGGACATAACTGACCGGCCTCTCACGGGACCAAGACAGATCTCGATAAACACCTCCAAAGATTTCTAATCAACCAGATTGTGTTTCATATGCATTCAACAGCCTGATTAACCAAACCCCCAACCAGGAGGCTTGGTCAGAAACTGGGCTACGGGGACGTTAATCCTCAGAATCACCCCCAAGGTAGCCACCACTACGACCACCTCTACCATCAGAACTACTACCACCACCACTACTAATACAACAACTACCACAACTACAACTACCCCACTACTATAACACCACATCTACCCCTACCACTATAACCACCACCATCACCGTAGCTGCCTGCCACCGCCACCACCACATAACAACAGCTATTTACAACTTATTCACAATACAATATATTTAATAACACTGGGACTTGGAATACTATCTAGTTTTCTCTTGAAGGTGTTCATGTTTTTTTCTGGCAATATTTCTTATACTCGCTAGGAGGAAGTTGAACAACCATGGACCTCTGATGTTTATACAGCGTTCTCTGATTGTGCCTGTGGTACCCATGCTCTTCACTGGTTCTATTCTGCATTTTCTTACATATCGTTCGTTCCAGTATGATGTTATTTTACCGTGTAGATTTGGGACCTCGCTCTCCAGTATTTTCAATGTGTATGTAATTTGATATCTCTCTCGTCTCCTTCCTAATGACTACATTTGGAGAGCTTTGAGACGATCTCAATAATTTAGGTGCTCTATTGCATCAATGTTCTCTGTACTCCCTTACATTTCAGCAATCTCTCCTGATCTGAAGGGAAAAGTGAGTACTGAGCAGTACTCAAGATGGGACAGCACAAGTGATTTGAAGTGTACAACCATTGTGATGGAATATCTGGATTTGAAAGTTCTCGTAATCCATCCTATCTTTTTCTGGCTGATGCAATATTTGGTTGATTATGCTCTCTAAACGTAAGGTCGTCAGACATCATTATTCCAAAATCCTTTACATGCTGTTTTCCTACTATGGGTAGATTTGATTGTATTTTGTACCCTTTATTACGTTCAAGGTTCTCATTTTTACAGTTTCTGAATACCTGGAATTTATTTATCATGTTATTTTTTGCTGGCCAGTCGAAAACTTTATTAATATCAGCTAGACGTTTTTCAATGTCTTCAGCAGAGGTAATTTTCACGCTGATATTTATGTCATCTGCAAAGGATGATACTAAGTTGTGCCTAGTATTTGAGGGGTTATCTGATATGAGAATACGGAAAAGCAGTGGTGCAAGGACTGTCCCTTGAGGTATAGAGCTTTTTACTGTGCTTGGACTCGATTTTATATGGTTGACTGTTATTCATTGTGTTCTGTTCGACAGAAAAAAGTATCCAGCGTCCTACTTTACCAGTTATTCCAATTGACCACGTTTTGTGTGCTATCACTCCATGGCCACATTTATCGAATGCCTTTGCGAAGTATGTGTATACCTCATCTGCATTCTGTTTTTCTTCTAATGCCTCAGTGACTTTGTCGTAGTAGTCAAGTAGCCTTTTCTTTTCTACCACAGACGTGGCCACACATTTAAAATGTGTGCTAACATTGCTAGCACACTAGCAATATATGATAACCAGCATATATACATTTTCTTCTGTCCTCCATGGACAGGGCGAGAGATCTGTTAAACACATAGGTCAGGGGGGTCAAGTTGTCAAGTAGCTGTGAGAGGCATGAGTAGATTATTTGGTGACAGATAGAGCCACCTATGTAGGGTAATCAGATAAGAAAATCAGAAGCGGGGAGCCACATAGTGCCACTCCATATTAGGTCACCCAAGGTGTGAGTGGTAGCAGTCGAAAAAACAGTGAAGATAGGTATCTATTATGTGCCACTATGATCATGTTCATTTATACAGTAAAGTATGACAATATATTTAAGTAAAAATGAATTTATTTGTATAATAAACACTCGTGGGTGAGTGCCAGTTACGCCCCCACATTCCTCTATGGGGCAGGTGTAAAACAGGTTCCTCCCGGTGAGGGTGGTCGCCCGTACCCTTCCTCGCACCTAATGGCCTTGACTTTACCGTAACAGAGTTCCACACCCAGCGGAGGTTGAGTGGGTCTTATATAGGGGTATTAAATTATAAATCTCCTCCAGGGGTTAAAAAAAATCAAAGAATTTATTAATGTTTTATTAGGTAAAAATCACAAATGATGTATAAGAAGTTAATTATGACCCCTATCCCTCTCCCCCCTCCACCTCCCCTTCCTCATCTGAGTAGAATTCTGACGTCTCCCCATCCGTGGTGAGTGGGGGGAGGTCTTGACCCCCTCCCCCCTCTCTTGGGGGAGTGGGGTGAGTTGGCTGGTTGCCTTTTGGACGACTTTCCTTCTGACTCTCATCTGAAGTGTTCTGGAAAGAGATGGGGAAAATAATTTATAGGACTATATCTTTTATTTGAAAAATATTCTATTTCCTCTAAGAACAGTTAGTACATACCTCTCCCCCTGCAGGAGCGACCTTGTGTCCTCTACAGCAGGCATCATCAATTAGGGTACGTAACAGCATCTTGTTTGGGGCAGACCTTCCTCGTAGAATTACTACTCTACAAATGTGGACAGGTCCTAAGAATTGCACTGAAAAAAAAGAAGAGGTAAAATAGAGGTTGAGCAAACTTTCTATTGTGGGAAAAAAAATAAATCTTTACCAGAAAGTGAGGGTAATACTAACCAGGCCCTTCAAGGACTTCAATCTTCCCTGCGTGTGTTTCTGGGGAGACGCCTTCCATTTGTAGGATAAGGGGGATGGGGGTCTTCTAGGGAGGTTGTGGGGTGAGAGGTGTTTTATATGGGGGTAATCCCCCTGTTAGGTGGGTTGCCTAGCTAACAAAAATATTCTCTACACCACCTATAAGAACCAACCCTTACTCCTCTACAAAATGTCCTAACACAGTGATGTTTCATAGGAAAATATCGTCTCGCATAAACGAGGGCTCGTTTATCATTTAATTTTAAACTAACGCTTGAAAATACATTATGTAAGTAATGTACTGTTGAAGGCAACCCCAGGTGACTCACCCTATGGACGAACATTACGCAATACAGTCCACAAGCAAGGGTAAAATCACTCTGGAGTCTGTAGCACATTCCAAACACCTTTGTTATTGTGTTAGTTTTAATAAATCCTTGAAAATAATGTCCATAAGTAACCGCCGACATTGCATAACTATCGAAAAAAAACATTCGATGTTTAACTTTATCAACATAAATAGCTACCCAATGTCCCATAGTTAATCTGCTATGTGATGGTAAAATATTAGTTATGAGAACAATAGGTTTTCTTGATGAGATATTTAAATGTTCTATTTCATCAGCATTATAACAACCTAGGTAGAGTGCTCGATCCCCTAGATTATTTTTTAAATTAATATTTATATCATTACAATTCATTATGTTTTTAAGCTCGCACGTCACACAGAACAGTTCTCTGTCCGTCGATGGATAGTACCCCGGTCGTTTCCCCAAACAGTAAAACCAGCCTGTTATATGTAACACCACCACCAAACTCAAGCTCCATACGCAAGTTGCCAGATTTCTCCACAGGGAGGGAATCCTTTGTTTGAATGGAGGTTAAGTCAAAGGCGAATATCGATCTTCCCTTATTAAAAGTGTCATAGGCTAGAAGTGAATCACGCTCTAAGCCTAATGTCTTCAAAGTTTCGTAATAAAGGCGGGCATAATGATTGTCGAAATCACCACCAATTCGGTAAATTGCATTATTGTTCAAATACATGGCGATATTTTTCAGTTTTGCATTTTCAAAATATAATCCATTACCTTGGTGAAGGCCAGCGAAATAATTCATTGGCACAATTACCATGAATATCCTGTGAGGAATTACTTGCGCCCAAGGCTGATCAATTAAGAGACTAGTTTGATTCCCTGCTAGGACATATGTTTTAGAAATGGTTTTATTGAAAGTATAGCTTATGGGGTCGGGGGATGCTAACAGTGAGCTGTTTAAGGCTAGGTAAGCACTTGGGTAGGGGAACACTCGTGTTACCCACAACTTAGCATAATCCATATGCAGCCGATACTTAGAGCCATCGTCCACACTTGTATTTAGCACCCAAGCATGTGGGGAGAGCTCCAATCTTAGGCGCACATCTATATTATCTAATATGTATTGGTCTAGGGTTGTTACGTCCAATAGTAGGGGAAAACACATTGACAATCCTTTACCTTTTAAATCGGTCATAAATTTTTTATCCTTGGCGGTTGCCCCAGTAAAAAATGTATTAGTAAATTCGTTAGGGATTACACCATCATCACTCCAGTCCCTACGAAAGGCTCCAATCCTCCCCAAGGAAGACATTTTTGATGGAGGCATGGAGGTAATTAATTTAATAAACGACCAATAATTAAAATTAGAATTTGTTTCAACTACCTGCTCTCCTAAAAACACCTGAACACCTTTAAACATGGTATTTGACAACCCATTAACAAATTCCACATGGTCATCCTCTTCCAATTTTGTGGTATCGTCATCTTTCGTTAAAGATACCTTAAAATCTATAACAATATTAGCTAAATCTAAGAAGGCGCCCTGGGTTCCGGGGATGCGGAATTCTAAGTAATTATCCCGCAAACGTTGATTAATAGGTAGGTTAACAGGTAGAATGTCTATTTGCTGTGTGGAGGCAATTGAACTCTCCACATTACGTATTCTGTTACTTCTAGGAAATTGGTCAATAATACTGGAAGTATAATATTCTACAGGTATTTTCAACCCAGCTCCACTAGCCTCCGCCATGATCTCCTCCGAAAGGTGAAGTATGACTGCTTACTGTAGTGAAAATACATCATTTTTATACCCAAGGGCTCGTTTACATTTATTATTTTTATTTTTTCTTCTCCTAGAGAGTCTTTTAATTTTCCCGCCTGCTACCAATTTCTTCCCCACAGTCTTAAGAGCATCAATACCGTGAGTTCTCAGAGCGCTCTTTACATCCCGTCTACCACTGGTTAAATCACCAAGAACATTTTTCCCAAAATCGATAGCAGTCGGCGTTACAGTTTTCATGAAAAATGGTATGGCTCGTCGAGCCAAGCCGGCTAAGGTCCCCAAAAAACCACCACCAGATCTGAGATAAGGCGCTTGGAATGTGCGTATGTCATTCATCGCTCCCCCCCCCTCACCCCGTATCTCCCAGAGAGGGGGGAGAAGATCTCCCCATACTCCTTCTGGGAGGGTGTGTGGAAAGGTACTCGCATCCCGACTCCTCTTCTTATAATAACCGATGATGTGGGTAAACACTTCTATATATATATATATATATATATATATATATATATATATATATATATATATATATATATATATATATATATATATATATATATATTTATATTTATATAGATTATATTGTTATACCTTAGGGCGGAGGTGTAAGACTACCGTAACCGACCTCCCATCTTCAAAACTAACCTTTCGCCCAAACTGATCTGTTATCTTAATGCTCACCTTCTCCAACGTGTTAGTATTTAATGTCTTGTACACTAGGGGGTGAGCCCCTCTAGAATAAGAGTCATGATAATTGATTGCATCTAAGATATTTACAATTTGTCCCCCGTAACGATCCGGCTCGATGACGTCACTATAAATGAGTAAATAGTCACAACCTCCGTCATTGTCTGGGGGGAATGAGGCCACGATCTTTGAGGCTGCTGTAATGTCATCTGATTTTGCCTGATAAATGGTGTATTTGCGACTGCTGTCAAAACCAAGTACATTAGCTATTCTGTGTTTAAATTGAAGACTAAGAGAATATAAGGAACCAGTGCCTTCATTGTTAAGTGTAGAGGATAGTAATACTCGCTCTAAGGATTGATCATAGGTGAGGATTGGTTCTCTTTCTGAGAAGTATATTTTGAAATCACCTCGGAAGCTAAGCTTCATGTCGGTGATTATTTGTCGGCTAAGCTCACTCGTGATGAATGTGATGTTTCTGGATAATATGTTGGTTTTGGGGGTGAAGGTGTAGATGAGATGTTCTGGGCTTTTAGAAAGAGTTCCTCGCTTAAAAGTAGCATAGACGTCTATACCAGACTCCCCCTCATCCTTGATGATAGCGTTAATTCGTCTGGGTAGGAGTATGTTGACTAAGGCCACTTTATGTTTAATGGAAGGGTTTAAATGTAGAGTGGGGATGGTGTTTGTAAATGCTGAACTTGTGTTGTTGTATATATCTTCTTGGTCGAGGCTAGTGAGGTATATGTAGTGTTCCTCGTCCATTGTTAAGTTATGTACTGACTGGGGTGGGAATAAAACATCATTACTTATATTTTATTTTATTAATCTACTAAGGAAATATTACTTTTAAAAGAACTACAACAGGGGCAACTACATTTTGTTCCCCCATAACAAATTACATATAAAGAGCAGCAGCTGTTGGTACTGCTGTCGTCCGCTGCTGCCGCTGCTGCTGGGGGAGCTGTTGGTACCACTGACACCGCTGCCACCGCTGACGGTACTGCTGCTGCTGCTACCACCGCTGGAACCGTTGTAGTTGGTGGTACTGCTGCCGCTACCGTTACCGCTGCCGGCGATGATGGTACTGTTGCTGCCGCTGTCACCGCCGGAACTGCTGTAGTTGGTGGTACCGTTGCCGCTACCACTACCGCTGACAACACTGTCACCATCGTCGGTGGACCTGCTACTGCTACCACCACCGAAGCTGTTGTAGATGGAGGTACTGCTGTTGCTGCTGCTGCTGCTGCTGCTGCTGCTGCTGTTACTGACTGTGGTGGTGCTGGCACGTCTTCTTTGAGCGTTGATGGTTACAGCTTTCGTTGTTTTTTCGGTGATGAGGATAACAGGAATATTTCCTGTGACTCTCCATCGAGGATGGTGTCAATACGATGATTTGAGAGGGGGTCGAAGTCAATAGTGGTTTCGATCCGTCGTTTGGCCGTGCCAGATGTTGTGGGTGGGGGTGGAGCAGCGCTGGAGGTGGATGAGTACTCTTGTAGGTGTCTCTTCTTCCTGGGGGTGGCTGGTGGTGCTGGTGGTGTAGAACGAGAAGAGCTTCCTGGAGTGGTGGCACCCTCCCCCACCACCGCATCTAGGGTGATAGTTTTACTATCACCCTCTCCCCTGGGATCATCATTCGGGAGGGGTACCATCGATGGGGTGACGGTAGAGGGACGTTTGAGGATTACCAGCTCCTTGTTATGCTTGCCCAGCTCAGCGTTGAGCGAAATGAGCATGGGCCCGACGTCCTTGTGCCAGTTGTCCATGCCATCACGGGAGGCCCCCAGCCCATGGGGCACCACCAGCCGAAACATGGTTGGAGTTCTTACCATGAGATTGCCAACCTTTGTTAGGGCTGTTTTCAGCCAATATAGCCTATTCTTGGCAGTATCCAGGGTGACATTGGTGATGTAGTGGATGTCGGAGGAAGACTGCACTTGCTCCTGAGCTATAGGGTTGGACTCGAAGGGTGCTCCTGCGCCGAAAGCGGAAATTAGCGCCACGATGGTGGGGCGGAAGAACAAGACTGGCTCTTCGACAATGTCTTGACCGTCGGAGGGTAGGGGAGCTATCTTCACTTCGATGTCACCCGGGGTAGACCGGTAACGTATTGTGGCCCTGTTGACACGAGTCAGTCCTTCACGTTCCACACGGGCATAGTTGTAACATTTCCAAATTACACTTGCCAGTCCATAGGGACGCACAACAGCAGCGGGTAAGTCATACACTATGACATCACCGACCCCAAAGGCGTGGGTGTCGGTGATGTCGCTGTCTATTGACTTAATGGACGATAAAGCCATGGCGGAGGGGCGGTTGAGAGGAACTGGGGAAGAGTCGTCGTCAACTATGGTGACCGAGGGTGACGGTGGAGGCCTTTAAATACACCTGTGTCCCCCACCTGGAGGGGGAGGGATGTATGGGGTGTGGTGTAGAGGCTGCCTTCCCTACCTTAAAAGTCCATACACACTCCGTCCAGTCTCGAAGGCTGTAATCTGGTCTCGATGTTGGAAGGTTAATTTTTCCATTTGCCATATCTCCGTCTGGATTTCCTGGGATGAATATTCTTCATAACGTTTCACCGACTCTCCAAATGACTTAAAAAACCGTTCTGGAGGGGCACTCAACACAAGACGGTCATAACAATCCCACAATGCATATATCAATCTACATTTGTGTTCGACATACTTGTAGTACCGCTGAGTAGCAACCAACTTCTTTAATAAGGGAGATTTGTCTTCTGGGGGTGTAGCTGGGGGAGGAGTGGGTCTAGAAGCTTGCTCCATGGTGGATATGCAACTGAATATGGTGGTCTTTAAGATGGTCTTCATATAGGTCTTCAATACGGCTCCCAATGGGGTCTCCTATGGATACCCCTCCCCCCTTTTAACTGAGATCTAGCGCGATAATTACGTATGAGGGTTGGGTCTATGCCAGCCACCCTCAGTAAAACCCTTACATCTTCCTTGTCACTTGCCCTAAATTGCCCCTTTGTGAAGGCTAGAGTTTTAATTATATCTAAAATATTTAAATTTTGTACAGGCTTTAATAAATTTCCGCGACTATCCCACATCACCTGTTGGCTGTTTTGTCCAAACATGTTCAATAATGCTTTGACATGAGGAATTTCCTCAATTTTAAAATTCACATTTATTAAGTTGTCCAGACTTGGATTTTGGGGTGTGATGGTGGCTTTATGTGGAGTGTGGCCAGCAACAATTACTTGCACTTCGGGCGGGAGGATGGAATGTCCCCTTTTTTTATTTATTTTTTTTTTTAAAAGGCGATGGTCGCGCCGGGCAGCCCGCGTTTTTTTTTTCTTTTTAAGGGTGGCGGCGGGCGACGGTCGCCGGGGGCCCCAATGTCATTTAAAGGGTGTGTGACCAGCCCCGCCCGTCTGGAGGTGCTACTACGGCAACACCGCCCACAGCCCGTTGTTGTCAGGTGGGAGGAAGGAGTGTCCTCTTCCCCCACCCCCCCATCACCCCTACCAGAGTCGCAGGTGGGTAGGTTACGGGCTCCCCCAATATTATTACTTGGGATGGATTCGTTTTTTAAAGAGAAGGACATACTTTCACTACCATCACCACCGGGGGAGGGCAGACCCACAGCATTAGGAGGTGATGGTGAGTTCTTGTTTTTATTAAATAAATATTTTTCAGCTATGAATCGTGGTACCAGGCAATATTCTTTCACCATTTTATTCTCTCGTTACTTATTTACGCAATTACCTTATTAGGGAGGAAATTAACGATACAGCCAAAGGTAGCAGAGCTGCTAATATCGCCCCACCACGTCTGGAGGTCAGTATGAGCTTCTTTTTGTATAAAGGAGTT
>NC_091227.1:4472364-4522364 GCF_040958095.1 Procambarus clarkii
CTTGAGGATATGATCCATTTTAGGAGACAGACTCACTGCCAGTTTTGTGAGCAGGTATTTACCCCCTCCAATTTCAAGGTTCAACATCATGATCACCTTAGGGAAAAGCTCAATTATATTGGAGCTCTATGTAATTACTGCAACCTCCGCCACAAGAATGCTCTGGAGAGTTTAGTTCTAATTGCCCATAATATGTCTTATGACATGGGCTTAATTTTGAGGGAGTTTACCATGGATTCAAATATTAAGAGCAATATCCTCATGAGACAGGGGACGAAATATCTTAAGGTGGAAATAGGGAAGCTTAAATTTCTTGATTCACTGGCTTTTATTACAGGTAGTCTTTCATCCCTAGCAAAGACCCACATTGATTCAGCCAGCCCCTTAACATTCACTCACTCAATGATAGAGGGTTTGCCCAAAAAGAGTCACCACCTACTCTTAAAGGGTAAGCAGTTTTTCCCTTATGAATATACCACAAAAATCAGCTGCTTTAATGACACAACACTCCCTCCTATTGAAATGTTCTACAGCTCCCTAAACAAATCAGGTATAACTTTGGACGAATATAGACATTCTAAATTAGTATGGGAGGCTACAGGGTGTAGGACATTAAAAGACTACCTCCTCATTTATTTGAGGTGTGATGTAGGATTACTGGCTGACATTTTTACACACCACAGGGCAATTCTAAATGATATATATTCTTTAGAATTGACACACTATTGCAGCCTCCCAGGGTACTCCTACGACTGCTTCCTGAAAAGTAGTAGAATATCGTTGGAGTTAAGTGCAGATGTGACGTTGCACAATCTCTTATCACAAAACATACGAGGGGGTTTTACAACTGCAGTTAGGAGTTATGTCAGAGCTAACAACCGCTATGTCAACCCATCTTTTAACCCCCAGGAGGATAGGTCTTCATTCTTACTTTATCTCGACTTTAACAGCCTCTATGGGAGTTGTATGACTAGGAAATTGCCCCATGGGGGACTAAGGAGACTATCATCTGATGAGATGAACTCCTTCATTAGCGGGGGGAAGATAATGACAGAACAGCCTTTCTCTTCTAACAAAGGGTACTGGCTCTTAATTGACACCAAACTTTTAAGACCCGAAATAGCTAGACTAACAGACGATCTGCCCCTTTGTTTACACCATAGGGGAATAAGTATGGAGGATATCTCACCATTTAGTAGGGGACTTCTGGAAACAAATAACATCACACACCTCCCCCCAAAAAACATCAAACTGGTTGGAGATCATCTCCCCAAAAAACATTATTTCATATCTCTTCACCTTTTACAACTATTTATTGAGATAGGACTTGAAGTGGAAACAATACATGCAATTTACGAGTTCCACCAGTCAGATTTTATGGCAGAATTTGTTAAGACCAACGTTAACAATAGAAATGCCTCCAGCAGTAATGATAGGAAAACACTCTTCAAATTACTGACGAACAGTGTTTTTGGTAAAACGCTACTGAATCCAGCTCGTTATGCTATTGACACCAAACTAGTGACTTCAGCTAGGGCCTTTTTACGAGAGGTGAAGAATCCCCGCTTTAAACGAATGGTGCATTTAGGCGACAATAAATTATTGTCTGTCAGTTCCAGACCATTCATTAAAATTACTCATCCTAATTACATTGGGTTCCAGATTCTTGAGCTAGCAAAATACAGCTTGTACCATTTTTGGTACAGGGTACTTAAGAACCACTATTCAGATAGGGTACAACTGGTGTATAGTGATACAGACAGTTTCATTTTCACCTTACTAGCTGAAGATGTCTTTAATGAGATGGGGAAAGAACCCCTTAGTTTGTGGATGGATACGAGTAATTTTCCTGAAACTCACCCCTTGTATGATCCTTCTAAAAAGGGTGTTTTAGGGCTGTTAAAGTCAGAGGTGTCAGATAAACACATCCTTGAAGTTGTGGCACTCAAGCCCAAAATGTATAGTGTGCTTTTGCATGACAATAAAAATTCCATCACCGCTAAGGGTATTCCCCGAGCTGTGCAAAGATCTTTAACACATAACCACTTTAAAGGGACCCTTCACAGTAATGGTGTAGTAAATACTTTTAATTACTCACAAATAAGAAACATAGGGGGGCAGATGGCAACCACATTCAATACTAAGAGGGGTTTAAGTGCATTTGATGATAAGCGCTTTTACCTAAATAAATACACTAGCCTAGCGTATGGTCACCCAGACATACCATCCGAGCCCCACCCCAACACCTCAGCCCAAGGAATGTCCACCGAGAGTGAAGGTGGTGACGTCATTGAACCACAAGGAGAGGAAGGACAACACCCCACCAGCGAGAGTGAACCCTATGACGTCAGCAGTCAGTCACCTGAGGGAGGCGCACTACATCCCATTCACTCTCTGGGAGATGATGAATCATCATCTTCGTCCCAGGAGGAGGAGGAGGAGGAGGGGGAGGAAAACCCCACAACGGACTTGTGGGCGAGAAGGAGAGGTCTTGTTAATAAATATTATGTGGGGGGAGATGACCTACAATACGACTATGTTTAACCCTATGTACTTTGATAATATAATCTATAAATCATCAGGATTATTTCTTTTTCTCCTTCTTTAAGTATAGAGGCTTAAAATATATCCAACTTAAAAACAACTAAGGGAGGCTGGTCCCTCTTACGGTACACTCAAGGTCATCAAGTATGAGGAGGGCTGGTGAGGGGGGACCGCCCCTACTGCGAGGATCCTGTTTTTACACCTGGGGGGGGGGGGTAACTACCGCTCACCTGAGTGTTTATTATACAAATATACTGTCATACTTTTCTGTATAAATGAACATGAGCATGAACATAGCGACACATAATAGATACCTATCTTCACTATTTTACGATTGTTGCTGCCCCACACCTTGGGCGACCTAATATGGGGTGGCTCTAAGTGGCACCCCGCCTCTGATTTTCTTATCTGATTACCCTTCATAGGCAGCTACTTTACTGTAAATGAACATGATCATAGTGGCACATAATAGATACCTATCTTCACTGTTTTTTCGACTGCTACCACTCACACCTTGGGTGACCTAATATGGAGTGGCACTATGTGGCTCCCCGCTTCTGATTTTCTTATCTGATTACCCTACATAGGTGGCTCTATCTGTCACCAAATAATCTACTGGCATGATCTTCCTGCTCTAAATCCATGTTGGCCTGGGTTGTGGAGATCATTGGTTTCCATGAAAGTAGTGATCTGACTACTGATCACTCTCTCAAATACTTTTTATTATGTGGAACATTAGTGCAACTGGTCTATAATTCTTTGCCAATGCTTTGCTCCCTCCCTTGTGAAGAGGGGTTATGTCTGCTGATTTAAGCGTATTTGGTACCTCCCCTGTGTCCAAGCTCTTCCACCACACTATACTGAGTGCCTGCGCTACAAGCACTTTGCATTTCTTTATAAATTTTGAATTCCATGAGTCTGGCCCCTTGGGCTGAGTGCATGGGTATGTTGTCAGTTTCCCTTTCAAAATCTTCCATGCTTGTGTTGATATCAGTTATGTTTACAGGGGTTTGAATATCACGCATAGAGAAGTTGTCTGGACCTTTCACTTTCATGTTGTTTATTGGAGTGCTAAACATGTTGTAATACTGTTTTTTTTAGGATTTCACTGATTTCTCTATCATCCTCCGAGTATGAACCTTCACTTCTACGAATAGGTCCAATACCGGCAGTGGTTTTTGCTTTTGATTTCGCATATGTGAAGAAATATTTAGGGTTTATCTTTATTTCTTGAATTGCTTTCTGTTCTATTTGCTTTTCTTCAATCTGATAGGAATGCTTCAGTCTCTGTTCTATTTCTTCAATCTCCCTTATTATTTAAATTATTCCTTCTTTGTTTAGAAAGTCGTGTACGATTAAGCATTTCCGTTATTTTTTGTCTTCTTTTATATTGTCGTCTTCGTTCTCTTTCTACGTTGGACCTCTTTCTGGCTTTCCTCAAAAGACACACCTTGAGACAAATAGTGTTTGAGACACACTTCATATGCTTCAGAAGTCAGTTTTTCTGTTCCTTGTGTAGGATTTGTATTACAACAGTTTCCCAATGAATGTTTGAAAGGTCCCTGTATATTTTCTCCGAGTCTATTATTTTATAATTACAATTGAATTTACTGAATAAACCTTCTCGCTTGTTGTTTCTCTTGGACATACTACCGTTATTATGTTAGCTTGCACTTCAATGATCTTGTGGTCCGAGTCTATAGTGTCTGAGATTGTAATGTCTCTTATCATTGTTTGTGAATATCAGGTCCAGCGTGTTTTCGTTCTTAGTTGGTTCTGTAATCTGCAGATTGAGCAAGAATTTTTCACATAATCGCAGTGGTTCTCTGACCTGTGGTTGGTTATTTCCAGGTTGATTTCCTGCTATAAAGAAATTGTTTACTATCCTCCATTTTAGAGTTAGAGTAGATTGAAGTCTCCAAGAAATATAATACTAGGTACTGGGTTTGCAGGTTAACAAGAATAATCTCTATTTTGTGTATCTGCTCAGAAATTCGTAAACCGCCTCTGGCGGTTTGTATATTAGAAAATTAATTAGATTTATATTTTCTATCTTGATCGCAAGTACCTCTACCACCTCATTGGACGAGTTTAGAAGCTCTGTGCATTCCTGTGCCTCTTTAATATACAGACCTTCTCCTCCACTTGACCTAATTACTCTGTCACAACTATATAGATTATATAATATGGGATCCATATTTCACTTTCCATGTAGTCTTTCGTGTGGGATTCTGTAAATGCACCAAATATTGAGTTCGGTTCTGTTAGAAGGCCGTTTATAAACTTAACTTTATTTCTTGATTTTGATTTTAGGCCTTGTATGTTTGCAAATATAAATTATTCCCCATATTGCATGTCACTTCTGGTGGGCTTTGGTAGTTCTTCCCCCTGGACCTGGGTGTACTGTTTTGGTAGTGATTCGTCCAGTGTTGGTAGTAGTACGAGTGTTGTGTGGTGTAGTACCTGTGTACTTGATGATGACCTGCATTCCAGTCTTGTTAATACAACCCTCTTCCTCTGTAATCCTGCAGTGGTTCTATCTGCCTATTCCTCTGTCTCTTATGTTCTATTCTGTTTCTGCTTGGCATTTAATAAAACTATAGCAATAGCATATTGATCATCCCATCTATAACGCTGTGTACCACTCATGTGGAATTCCGGTCACTGAAGATTATAACATTTTCTTTCATTGATTGAAAATTTACATAGTTTAGGGTGCAATCTATTTACATACTATAAACTATTTACATAGTTTAGGGTGCACTCTATTTACATACTATAAACTATTTACATAGTTTATCTGCACTCTGTTCCAAAATGGCACGAACCCCTAGAAAAAAAATCCTGCATTTTCGAGGATGCAGAAAAGGGCATTTTGTGCCTTTTTCCAATATTTCCTGATTCCTTGTGCGAAATTTTTGCAAATATTCTCAGTTTTTATTTTCTCCATGTTATTTATACCTGCGCTTGTCTTGGCCACCTGTTTATTTTCCACCTCTTTTCATTGTCCCAATTCCTACGTTTATGCACTGTTTTCTACTGTTGCTCTCATTGTTTATATTACCTGGCTCTGCAATATGGCTGTTGTTTTGTACCACAATACCTTTTCCCTCCCCACTACTGCTGTTGCTCTCTAAACCACCGGTTCCTGAGTTTTGGTTGCTGTCCAGTGCTGTTTTTCACAATCCGCATATATCGCTGGTAGCTTTTCTGTGAATGTTAATCTGTGTGCCTGAGGCATGACATTCGTCAGTTGGGTTATGTTTTCTCATTTTAACCTGTCATTGTAACAAATCAGGTATATCCCGTGTCTTTTTCTGCATGGTTTAGGTAATTCTGCACAGTTCAGGTGAAATCTTGTGCTACAGGTGTAACAATTGACGCCTACAATACGTCTCTCAAAAGCTTAAAAACACTTGCCACACACCTCCATTATCTTATGTATTGTATTATATTGTATTTGTGCTTTACCGTATGTATTCCTTGCTGACTTTAGTAAATTTTACTATTTATAATATTATATGTTTATATTTATGGTATTACATACATGGTTATTTGCTCAAAATTTATGGGCAGGTACTTATCATATAGTAGAGGGAGATGGTCACAGTGGGATGTACAGTCGACCGTTGTTGTCCCTGTTCGCGGGATGGATGCCAGCAGTTGCCAGTTCCTCAATTAAAACATTGATTTATTGTTTGCCTGTATAACCATATGGAGTTTTCTGCCTAATTCATGGTTTGCAATGGTATTCACTCACTCTATTACTAATTCTTAGATTTACATTCCCGTTTTAAAGTATACCTTCATAGTATATTATCACTGAGGAACGTCCTATACACTGGGTAGGCCTCGTGGCTGGTGTAAACACAGCCTAGTGCATTGCCTTCTTTGGCATTTGTAGTTTTATCATTTTCCATGTGCAATTCTCCTACACTTTCAACTTATATATATGTGTTGTGTTACACGTTCCACTTCACTGCTCAACGAATCACTGTTCACAATATTTGACAGTGCATGCGGATATCGGCTATCCATTAGCCTCGTGGTACTGGTTCCCACGTGGTCACACGTTTATTCTCTATTTAACTTAAAGTTCCATTGTTAATGACTGTATTCACCTTTCCTGAGGGTCACTATTCACTTTGTGATGACTGTGATCAGTGATCCATGGCTGTAATCCTCCAAAAAACTGGTATATTTTGAAATTTTAACCGAGCATGGCCAACACGTCTTTCCCTCTCATCACTCCCTCTAAGCATTGGGGGTCTTGTTCAGGATGGTCAAAAAGGCTGAAATATCTTGGTAAACACTGAAGTGGGTAAACAAATGCCTGAAAGACAAAGAGCAAAAAGTCATAGACAGAGAGGCGGTTGCAAAAAGGAGGAATGTAGCAAGTAGGACACAAAAGGCTTAATCCTCGAAATGCTGCTATTTATGTCAACGACCTCCCAAAGCTGATGCGGAAGGTAAAAAAATAGGAAGTCTGCTGGAAATTATAGAAGGATGTTGATAAACTACAGGCATGGAGGAGCAAACGGTGTCTGTGTGCCGATATTAACACCATCTGAGGAGTGAGGTGCGGCGATATCGACGCCATCTGCAGACCTGCTCTCCATCCCCGATTCATTAAGGTGTGACAAGTGTCGGAAAACCCGACACCATTTAATAATATTACATGCAATATGCAGATAATATTGCTGCTGTTGTATACTGTTACGGTGCCCTCTCCTATCTCTTTCGTTTGCCCGCTTTAAGAGTCATATTCAGCTCTCCCTACTGATTCTCTGAGGTTCAGGGAGTCTATTAATATATGTGGCGACCATACCGGCTGCCAGTTAAGGGAGAAAGTTACATTATGAGTTGTAAGTAAGGGGAAATTGGCACCCTGATATAAAATGAAAGAGTATCCCCTACTGCAGATATGACGTTTTGGAAGGGACACTAGCCGATCGCGGATTGGCCGACTTAGGTCGCGGGCGACCAATCAGGGCCCCCCGTGACGTCACCGAGTGCCCCGGGCGGCGCCTACGTCATAGTTGACCTGACCTTGAAGGCGAGAGGACGCACCTCGGTCAGCTCTCAAGGATTTGAGGCTCTACAAGCCTTTCTTAGTGGATTAGAGCTGGCTATCGCAGCCCATCTTCCGTATTGGAGACCCCGCGCTTCTGGGAAGCAATAAGGAACCAAGTTTATTGAGCAAAAGATTGCCAAACTTGGAAAATATTCGGCGACGACGCTGGGCGGCGTCGCTGGACGTTGAGGGCCTGGTAAGGTGTGGCGGGCAGGCCTAGCTGTGACCGGGTCACATCCACTGAGGGTTTTGGAAGGACGACACCGTGCCTAGGACAAGGAGCAACGCCTTGTGGAAGGGGCGAGTGTGGGAAAATAGTGATTGGCTCAGTGCCCATCGATGAACCAGGATTGGGGTAGCTGAATCTCAGGGATTGGAACGGCGCCGCGAAGGCTCCACGACACCTGAGGACCTGTGTAACGTTCCTGGATCGTCAAGGATCGACTCAGGAAGCGTGGGAACCTCACACCATCGAGGGACAGGCGTCGTGAGCCAGGAATGTAAGGTAGATCATTTTCCCTCCCATTACCCCTTGTGTGAGTAGGCTAGTTAGGCCACATTATTTACTTATGTATGTGGCAATAGGACATTAACACTTTAGTAGTAGAATAAGCTACAAGGCAGTTTGTGTCCAGGACTGTCAGAGGGGATAGTGTGCATGGATGGCAGGACAGTGAAGAAGAGGCGCCGACGTGGTGAAGAGGCCCTCCGGTGAGAGAGTGTGGGACTCCTGTCTTTTTGCCCAGTTGAAGGAGTGTTGGAGGTTGTGGAAGAAGAGGCTGACGATCTCCAGACTTATTATCCTTATTTCCATATTCATGTATTACTTGTGATTGTAGGTGTGTTCATGTAATTTGTGTAAGTAAATTCACACATTTTATCATTGTGTTTAAGTGTGCCTCCATTTATAATATTTCTCTACGAGCATACACGAAGGTTATCATAGTACCACCTAGGGAACACTACGTTCTCTATAGACGTTCTTATTGCCTGGAGAGTGGCAAAGACAGCACGGACTTATATAAAAGTGTACCCTTAGCCATCCAATCAGTATCAGTGCCTGAATGGTGGCAACTAGTAACGTGGTGGCTAGAGAGAGGTAAAGCCACACAGACCTTACTGGGAGAGTACCCTGGGCCGACAGTCTAGTAGCAGATCTATGGGAGTAGCAATCTTCTGGCTACAAACAATATATAAGACACCCACTGAACTGCATTGCTGGGGTGCAGATATAATAACCCAGCTGGCGACCTTGTTAAGAAGAAGAGAGAGAAGACAGGCAGGAAAGGAGTTCCTGCAACCTTTTTGTCTGGCAGGCAAGACTCAGGGAGGTTATGGTTATAAGGTAAGCCTGAGTCTTCCTTCACTCCTCCACGGGTCTAGGCCGGAACTGTTAACAGCAGTTTCCCTGTGTTTGACTGAAGGGCTTCCAGGGTGAATCAGTGGCACCCCCTTTTGTGGTGGAAGCAAAGACCTGCAGAGGTGGGCATTGTTGGTCCTCTCCTGTGTGACTAAGGAGACCGGTGAAACCCGGGAGTCGGAGGGGCTGACTATTCGGCCTTTTGAGCCCCTAGCAGCCGAGTGCTAGTAGAGCCCCGGCCCACCTCCACGTGACAATACACAAGTTACCCATAGAAAATGTAGCTTGTAGTGGAATTTTCCGTCAATAGAAAACGGAATATCATTGCCACATAGTACTATAAATTCACCAACTATTCTGTTGGGAATTATTCTTAAATACATTAGTCTTTGGACTTTTACCATCATAAAAACATCACATATGAATTAACTTAATTATCAGTATCAAAATAGAGTAAATGTGACCCTTCTATCACTTACTGAC
Source organism: Procambarus clarkii (assembly GCF_040958095.1). Lineage (NCBI taxonomy): Eukaryota > Metazoa > Arthropoda > Malacostraca > Decapoda > Cambaridae > Procambarus > Procambarus clarkii. Next base: position 4,481,826 of record NC_091227.1, read on the forward strand.
ATCTGGACAAAGTGGGCCAGTAGCGTCAGTGGTGTGGAGAAGGTCAGCTATTGTTTGTTAGGACCAGAGGCGCAGGGGAGCAAATTCAGCTCCTATAATTTCTCTTGAATGAAGTGTTAGGGAGATCAAAGTGTTTTACCATCTTCAGCACGCTGTCAACATAAACAAGGGAAGTGTTTTACCGAAACCCGTTTATCTAATCATTTCTGGCCAGTTAATGTTAGGTAGATATTGGGCGAACTGGTTAGAACGCGAACCAGCCTCTTAATATAGGTAATTAAGCCTTGGTCCTTATTATTTAATATACAGAGTGTCTCTGATATAGCTGTCGTATATTAGGATTCCGGCTTTATAGCTAGTGCCCTTTGACAGGAACAAGAAGAGGAAGCAAGACTTGATACATCAGTTACTTGGGTGTAGGAAGCTAGCCTCACACAAGGATAATTTGGTGTCTACATCCCAGTTATACCTGGTGGACTAAGCCTGCTGTACAATAAGATAAGGCACCTCCAATATATTTACTAATATATGTAGTTAATACTGTAGTTTGATTGGCTGCATATATATAAATTTAATATAAACCCCCCCCCTAATGTGTAAAGATCGATTTGTGAGATTATTGCAAAAAATACAGTCCACTTAACATCATACAAATTGCTATCGAAATATATAAATTAACGTAAATATAAATTCATATAAATTAAATATATATAAATCTCACAGGTCGGTTCCCACAACAAGGTCAACGCTACCTGTTGGCGGCGGTGTGGCAAGGTCAGCACCATCTGTGGAATGCTTCTGATCATAGCTCATTTAGGAGGTGGGTTGATGATATTGCCTTCTGGTGAGGGAGGTAACAATATCAACGTATATCGTGTGCATCTGATCATATTTTCTCTTCCCGGTGAAATGCTGTCATTCTATGTTATCCTCGTGTACTTTCTGTCTGGCTAAAGACTTTTATATCTGCAAAAGGGATGAGGAGGGTCTCTTGAGCTATTGAAGTCAGTTCGCCCATGGCAGTCCAGAGCTCCCAGCTTGTCCCAGCTAGGACAAGTTGCCGGCGTCGGTAGAAGACAGTGTTTTGTCTATGTAGTGTTACTAGTGGAACTGACGAACTGTAACTGGCCGTGTCAGTCTGGAATTCAGTTCCAAAGAGGTGTAAAATAATGATGTTTGGAAAATGAGAAACGGAGCCAGAATGCATCTACACCATAACGAGAGGCCAACTAGATTGACTGGAAAGAGAGAATGATTTGAGTGAAAAACATTTCAGCACTAACGCCAAAGGCACACATAATAGGCAATAGGCAGCATATGTAACGGTAGTAAATAATAGATTTTTAATTCTAAATTAGCATTTAAAACCTAAATTAAGACCTTAAAGGCAATCTTCAACACATTTCTTAGATCAAAAATAAATGTGCAGTACTGGCAAGAAATCTGTATTATGTGATGAGGATAATCTAATGGGACTCACAACCCTAGAAGGTAGAAGTAACAGAAAGGATATGATCACAACATCAGAGATACTGAGGGGAAGAACCAAGGTGAACAAAGACAGCTTCTTCAAATTGAGAGAAATTGGGACAGAAGGTCACAAGTGGAAGCAGGAAATGCTAAGGAGTGAAAGGAATGAAAGGAATATACAATGTACGGATAGTAAGAAATATAATATACACTGAAAGAAGAAGCTAAAGAAGTCCTCTCCATTCACAACCTTACAGCAAAATTTAATAAAGTATTTAGACATCAGAATAGTTATAATGATATATTAAGGGGTACAACAAGGTTCGTATGTGGGGCATAAAGAACTTTATCTCACTACCCCATAGACAAGAGCTGACAGGTAAGTACACACACACATATGGGCGCCGGTGGCTGAATGGACATTATGCTGGATACATAATCCTGTGGACCTGGGTTCAGTTCCCGGCACCGACGAGAAACAAAATGGGCAGAGTTTCTTTCACCCTGATATCCCTGTTTGTTACGGCCCTCTCGGGACGCAACGGGGTTCTTACTCTGATGTTGTTAGAGGAAGTTATATCCGACCCCAAGCCAGCAGTGGCTTTCAAGGGATGTGATCCGTGACGCAAGTAACTTAAAGGGGAAGGGAAATAAAGGCAAAAACTTAATATAATATAATGTCCGTCACCAATAAATAATATATAAAACGGTTACACAAGGGGGGGGGGGGGTTTAACACTATGCAAGGGGATTAATCCATAATCGTCGTCTTCTGCTGAAGACGCTGGTGCTACAACTCTCGGTGCCGAGTCCTTGGTGCTTTCTTCGTGGCCTCACGACGTGTCCTCACGACGACGTGAGAATGCCGAGCCTACCCGGGCCACAGGTCAGCCAAAACACAGGTCCACTGGGGGCACCGCCGTGGAGGCCGTCAACCACACGTCCAGCTGGTCTGCTGGCAGGTACTGAGCCACCAAGGCTGGTACGGCCACTCCACGAACGATATAAGGGGTACGCCCTAGACAGGAGCCTCGTGTGACAACACAAGTCACTCTCCTGTCTTCAGTACCCCAGTGGATGATCGTCTCCAACAGTCGGTCCCGGGTAAATCCTTTTACTGCCACTCCACTGGCAGGCTAACACACCACAGTGTTCTTCCGGGGGGACGACGTCACAACAGCTGCAGCAAGGTTCAAGGTATGGAGACTGGCTGCCTCGGGTAGACTGACTCCACTTCCATCACAGTGGTCCCAGGTCGGCTCTGTAAGCAGACACGTCATCAATAACTGGGACACTAAAACACCTCACTTACGGGCTCGGGCGCAAACACCTGACGTATCCAGTCCATAGTTGGCGCTGTCGTCGGAGCACCACCTCACCAGAGGTCAGGAGCGGCGGTGTTGAGCGCGGAACCAGACTGGAAACTGGTCCTCGAGGCCAGTACACGCTGTCCTCACCAGGTGTCGTCGTCCGTTTGGCGGGGGTTTCGGGAGCTGACCCACAGATGGCGTGGTTGTCACTGCTCCAGGCTTGGACGCTGGATCCGGGTTCGTAACACTGTTAACTAGCAGTATATAGGTACTTGGGATTTAGACTGTTACAGGCTGCTTCCTGGGTGTGTGTGTGTGTGTACTCACCTATTTGTGCTTGCGGGGGGTTGAGCTTTGGCTCTTTGGTCCCGCCTCTCAACTGTCAATCAACCGGTGTACAGATTCCTGAGCCTACTGGGCTCTATCATATCTACATTTGAAACTGTGTATGGAGTCAGCCTCCACCACATCACTGCCTAATGCATTCCATCCGTTAACTACTTTGACACTGAAAAAATTCCTTCTAACGTCCGTGTGGCTCATGTGGGTACTCAGTTTCCACCTGTGTCCCCTTGTTCACGTCCCACCAGTGTTGAATAGTTATCGTTGTTTACAAGGTCGATTCCCCTGAGGATTTTGTAGGTTGTGATCATGTCTCCCCTTTCTCTTCTGTCTTCCAGTGTCGTAAGGTGCATTTCCCGCAGCCGTTCCTCGTAACTCATGCCTCTTAGTTCTGGGACTAGTCTAGTGGCATACCTTTGGAATTTCCAGCTTCGTCTTGTGCTTGACAAGGTACGGGCTCCATGCTGAGGCCGCATACTCCAGCATTAGTCTTACATATGTGGTGTACAAGATTCTGAATGATTCCTTACACAGATTCCTTAACGCTGTTCTGATGTTAGCCAGCCTCGCATATGCCGCAGACGATATTCTTTTTATGTGGGCTTCAGTAGACAGGTGTGATATCAACTCCTAGATCTTTCTCTCTGTCCGTTGCATTAAGTACTTCATATCCTATTCTGTATCCTGTGTCTGGCCTCCTGTTTCCTCTGCCTAGTTTCATTACTTTGCCTTTACTCTGGTTGAACTTCAACAGCCATTTGTTGGACCATTCACTCAGTCTGTCTAGGTCATCTTGTAGCCTCCTACTATCATCCTCTGTTTCAATCCTCCTCATAATTTTTGCGTCATCGGCAAACATTGAGAGAAACGATTCTATACCCTCTGGGAGATCATTCACATATATCAGAAACAGTATAGGTCCAAGGACTGAGCCCTGCGGGACTCCACTTGTGACGTCTCGCCAATCTGAGATCTCACCCCTCACACTGACTCGTTGTCTCCGGTTGCTTAGGTACTCCTATATCCAATGGAGTACCTTCCCTTTCACCCCAGCCTGCATCTCCAGCTTTTTCACTAGCCTCTTTTGTGGTACTGTATCAAAGGCTTTCTGACAATCCAAAAATATGCAGTCTGCCCACCATTCTCTTTCTTGCCTGGTTTTTGTTGCCTGGTCGTAGAATTCAAGTAACCCTGTGAGGCAGGATTCAAGTAATCCTGTGAGGCAGGGTTTGTGTGTGCATTTTCTTGGTGTGTGTGTGTGTGTGTGTGTGTCCGCGTGTGTGTGAGTGTGGATAAAAAAATTAGTTAGTTAGTAACAGTTGATTGATTGGCAGTTGAGAGGTGGGCCAAAAGAGCAGACCTCAACACCCGCAAGTACAACTAGGTGAATACACACGCACACACGGACACACAAAAACACACACACAGACGGTGCACCCTAAAGAGGGGTGCAGAAGCACTAAGTGTGCCTCTCCCTATGGTGTATAACAGGTCACTGGAAACGTGAGACCTACCAGAAAGCTGGAAGAACAGCAATTGTAATCCGAATATACAACATGGGTGACAGGCAAAGAGGCACTGAACTACAGGCCTATCTCCCAAACACGTATACCATGCAAGGTGATGGAGAAGATCGTCAGGAAACGGCTCGAAGAACATCAGAAGGAAAAGATCTTTGTAACACACCACCAGCATGGCTAGAGGGATGGTAAATCGTGCCTCACAGGCTTAACATAATTCGATGACTAGGCCACGAAAATTAGGCAAGAAAGAGAAGGGTTGGTAGACTGCATTTTCTTGGCTTTTCAGAAAGCCTTTGACAAAGTACCGAATAAAAGACTGCTGCACACGTTGGAGAAACAGGCAGGAGTAAAAGGTAAGGTGCTCCAGTGGATAAGGAAGTATCTAAGCAACAGGAAACAGCGAGTAACTGTGAGGGGGGAGACATCAGAGTGGCGAGATGTCACCAGCGGAGTCCCACAGGGCTCTGTACTTGAACCCATCCTGTTTCTGATATATGTAAACAATCTTCCAGAGGATATAGATTCATTCCTCTCAATGTTTGCTGATGATTCAAAAATTATGAGAAGAATCAAAACAGATGAAGATAGACAGAGACTACAGGACGACCTGGATAAACTGGATTAATTCGTTTAGAAAATGCTTACTAAAGTTTAACTCAGGAAAGTGTAAATTAATGATATTAGGCGAAGGGAGCAGGAAGCTGAACACAAGGTACCATCTGGGAGGTGAAATCCTGCAAGAATCAAATAGAGAGAAAGATCTGGGGTTGAACCTGTCACAACGAACCTGTGCCCAGAGACCCACATCAAAAGGATATCATCAAAAGCATATGCTAGATTGGCCAAGATAAAAACTGCCTTTAGAAACTTATGAAAATAATCGTTCAGGACCTTGTATACCACTTATGTCAGACCAATCCTGGAGTATGCAGCTCCAGCCTGGAATCCATACCTAGTTAATTGCAAGGCAAAGTTAGAGAAGATTTAGAGATATGCTACCAGAATAGTCTTGGAACTGAGAGGTATGATCTGTGAAACACTATGCAAGCCAAACATCACGAAATTAGAAGACAGAAGAGTAGGGGGGAGACAATCATCTCCTACAAAATTCTTAGGTGAATTGATAGGGTGGACAAAGACAAACTATTTAACATGAGTGGAACACAAAGGGACTTGTCGGAAAATCCGACACCATTTAATAATAATATCATACAGACAGATAAGAACTGTGTTGTATAAACAAGTTACCCATAGAAAACGTAACTTGTAGTGGAATTACCGTCTATAGAAAACGGGATATCATCACCACATACTATTATAATTCACCAGCTATTCTGCTGGGAATTGTTCTTAAATACATTAGTCTTTGGACTTTACCATCATAAAACATCTTATATAAATTAACTTAATTATCAATATTAAAGTAGAGTAAATGTGACCCTTCTATCACTTTCTGACATGTGGACAATTGTTACGAACCCGGATCCAGCGTCCGAGCCTGGAGCAGTGACAACCACGCCATCTGTGGGTCAGCTCCCGAAACCCCCGCCAAACGGACGACGACACCTGGTGAGGACAGCGTGTACTGGCCTCGAGGACCAGTTTCCAGTCTGGTTCAGCGCTCAACACCGCCGCTCCTGACCTCTGGTGAGGTGGTGCTCCGACGACAGCGCCATCTATGGACTGGATACGTCAGGTGTTTGTGCCCGAGCCTGTAAGTGTGGTGTATTAGTGTCCCAGTTATTGATGACGTGTCTGCTTACAGAGTCGACCTGGGACCACTGTGTTGAAGGTTGAGTCAGTCTACCCGAGGCAGCCAGTCTCCATACTGTGAAGTTTGCTGCAGCTGTTGTGACGTCGTCCCCCCGGAAGAACACTGTGGTGTGTTAGCCTGCCAGTGGAGTGGCAGTGAAAGGATTTACCCGGGACCGACTGTTGGAGACGATCATCCACTGGGGTATTGAGGACAGGAGGGTGATTTGTGATATCACACGAGACTCCTGTCTAGGGCGTACCCCTTATATCGTTCGTGGAGTGGCCTTACCAGCCTTGGTGGCTCAGTACCTGCCAGCAAACAAGCTGGACGTGTGGTTGACGGCCTCCACGACGGTGCCCCCAGTGGACCTGCGTTTTGGCTGACCTGTGGCCCGGGTAGGCTCGGCATTCTCAGAGGACACATCGTGAGGCCACGAAGAAAGCACCGCGGATTCAGCACCTAGCTTCTGGATCCAGTCTTCAGCAGAAGACTACATTGTGAATAATCCCCTTGTTTAGTGTTAATACCCCTCCCCCTTGTGCACTCATTAATTTTATATATTTAAACGGTGATGGTGTTAATTATAATATTAAGTTCTTAACTTTCTTTCCCTACTCCCATTAAGTTACTTGCGTCACGGATCTCATCCCTTGATAGCCACTACTGGCTCGGGAACGGATACATATATCTTCCTCTAACAACATCAGAGTAAGGACCCCGTTGCGTCCCGAGAGGGCCGTAACAACAATGTAAGCCAGCTGTCAGAGTGAGGGAGGGGGGTAGCCATTGTTGTGTCACATTCGAGACGCGTGGAGCAAATTCGGCTCCTATCATATCTGGACAATGTTGGCCAGGCGTCAATAGTATGGAGTGTTAGACGCAGCCATTGTTGAGACTAGACCAGAGGCTCACACGGGAGCAAATTCGGCTCCTGTTAATTTACTTGGACGTAGTGTTATGGAAACTAAAGGTGTACCATTTTCAACACGCTGTCTACAAATCAAGTTAAGTGTTCTTTCCGAAACCCATTATCTATCATTAGTGGCCATTAATGTCATTGGGTAGGGTGAGCCGGTTAGATCACGAAATCGCCTCAAACTAAAGGTAATTAAGCCAGGTCTTCATTGTTCCATGTACTGTATAGTGTTTTCTCTGATATAGCCTGTCATATATAGAATCTGGCTTTACAGCTAGCGCCCTTTTGACAGGTCAAGACGAGGAAGCAAAGACTTTGTGCACCAGTTACTGGGTGATGGAAGCTACCTCAAAGAGGATAATTTGGAGTCTACACCCTAGTTATACCTGGTGGACTAACCTGCTGTACTATAAGATAAGGAACCTTTTCAATGTATGTAGTTAATACTGTAGTTTGATTGGCTGCATATATATATAATTTAATAAACCCCCCTAGATTAAGAGATTATTGCAGAAATACAGTCCACTTATCATTATACAAATTGCTATCGAAGTATATAAATTAACGTAAATATAAATTCATATAAATTAAATAAATATAAATCTCACAGGTCGGTTCCTACATTATTTGGTCATCTTCGAACCGGATGACGGATTATTTGATCCTTTGAACCCACATTTGGTCATCTTAGTACCGGATGAACCAGTTAACCAGTGGATTCATTAAATAAACTAGTGCAGTGTTATTTAAACAAAGCCAGCAGTCAATGACGGCGGCGTTGACTCGTGCGAGTTCACGAGCCCCGCTCAGTTCAGATCAGCTTCGTCAGCGGTTTCATGCACACCCACAGATTTGGTGGCGTGTTATTCTGTGAAATGACAGCGCTAATATAGAAGCCAGCCAAATTAGTGGCTGTGTCCTCGCAAGATTGTCTACGAATTTTGTGGACTTTATTTCGCGAGGTCACTAATAATATTTAATACTTCTTGATAATATTAGAAGTTTCATAGAGGCTAATTAAGAGGCTATTATCAATAATTGTGTATATTATTTCTCCAAAATAGAGAATTATTTAATATATATTGCACTAGTGATCACAGTATAATATTTACTAATTGCCAACCCACAACAGGGTAGGATAAAACCATTGACTAGTTGAACTATTATTGCTCATCCTAGTCCCATTATTACCATAGTCAGTTGTACTATATTGATCAACCTAACACCATTAATGAATGGTCCAGACCCTATTTTGGGAGAAATTTTTATCAACTCGAGTTGAGTTGTATATATAATAATTTACTTATGATCATTACACCTTTGAGTGATTAATTAGTGTCTCTACCATCCTAGGGTGATATAGAAGAGCTAACCTAAAGGTACTTCCAGTGACACTGGTTTATCACTCAAATCATTAGTGTGTATGATTGTATATATATAATGTGTATTAATTTTAAGTGCTAACCTCTAGTAGAGGTAGGATTATTGCCAAGTGAGTGCAGAATTAACCCTAGGCTACCATTAGTACTTGCTTACAATTTATGAGCAGCCCAAGTACAAGTCCCACAAGGCTTCACCAACGAGCCAGTATGGATAATGCAGGGAGAATGAAAAGAACCATTGCAGGTCTAAAAGGCCACTTAACAAGACAGATCAAGAAATGTGAAGATTTGTCACAACAATCTCAAGTTGATTATGCTGACCTGGAAAGCTATTATCAAGCAGCTGCAGGTAAATTTGAGCAAATCAAATGCCAAATGGGGACAGACCTTGTCCCCACAAATCCTTGTGGGGACAGACTACTACCATCAATTCATCGGTAGCCCTACTAAATATCAGGGCATAACCATGTTAAACTCTGCAGGAGGTAAATTACTCTCAGGCCCAGTATCAAGCCTGAGGAGACCTATGCCTGCAGATAAACAATGCCAGTAGAAATCTAAATTTGTCAGCTGATTATATTTCTCCAGTAGCATTATACTAAGGAGATTACAGCTGACTATAGTAACAGAGGTTGATGTTAGTATCATCATTTGAAGCTGAAGATGAGTTAATGAGGCCTCAGTGGCAAATCAGTGAACAGTAGCCTAAAACAGCTACAAGTCACTGCGACCAATGTCACTGAACCCACTGCAGTCTCAGAACCATACTTTACTTTAATGATGAGCTATTCAATCTTCTGAATCAATTAACTAAATTAAACCCCAATAAATCTGATGACTGATTTGATACATTTATTATTTAATCAAGATGCATTCCATGGGCCTCAGTGTTTATATATCAGTGACCAGTTACCTGAAGAAACTTCAAGTTATATCTAATGTCACTGATCTCACTGCAGTCCCTGAGTCATACTTGACTGTAGTACTTGATCACATCCAGTCTTCTGGGTTAAATAATATGTAATAAAACTTGAATATTAGCCTTTCAAGAGTTAACAAGGAAATGAAATCGCATTAGACTTCTAACCCCTGCAACTCTAGTACGGGACATCCGTCCTGTACGAACAGACACGCAAATGTGTGATTACTAACTACTAACATCTAATTAATGTAATAATTCGATGGAGGAGTATCGGTGTTCGTCTGTTCTAATTAGGACTTCGACCCGTGAGCAGCCCCTGGGGAATTATGTCGGAAAATCCGACACCATTTAATAATAATATCATACAGACAGATAAGAGCTGTGTTGTATAAACAAGTTACCCATAGAAAACGTAACTTGTAGTGGAATTCCCCCTCCCCGCTCAGCTCGTTGTCGCCGTTTGGGGGCTTAGTGGGCGGCTGCCGGAGTGTGATGCTCCTTGGGACAGTCCTCTGTACTTTTCTAGCCTTATGCTCCTGCTGTTGTCCTCTCCAATTCTGCTGGGCATCTTTTCCTTTTCCTTCTGTTTCGTTTTTCTCCCCCCTCTTCTCCTATCTTCTTGCCGTTTCCTACCGACCTTTTGCTCGTTCTGGTTCTTCCCTTGGACTTCTTCTATTTTGACGCCCAGGTGCTTGAGGAGGCATACTCATGCACCCATAGAACTGCAGTACCCGACGTCGAGAGCGAGGGGAACCTTTTATTGTCAATCCCCACTTCGTCACTGAACCCGATCTCGACGGACTGTCGGTTTCTTAAGGTGGCGTTTGTGGGGCGTATACTCGCGACGCACCCCTAGGAGGCCCCGACACGATCGGCGATAGCTTCTTGTTGGGTGTCCTGCCTCTAATTGTGGCTCCATGGTGGGTGTGGGGGCACATTCGTGAGTGAATTCTTTCTTTCGTCAAGATGATTACCCCTGCTTCGGCTTCTTCTGGTTACCTTCTCAGGCTCGTGGGGTGGGCGACCAAGCCCCCGAGTCGGTCCGTATTGGAAGACCGGGCTCTGTAGCCTCCGCTGCATTGGGCCCCGACCTTGCTCCTCCTTTGGCCTCTCTGACTCCTTCCTCTGGCTCCCCTCCCTCCTCTGTGGTTGGGTCGAGCCCCAAGCCCCCAGTGGTGACTACCTCGTCCCCTGGCGCGGCTCCTTCTCTAGTTGTAACTACTGCGCCTTTTAACCCCTCTCTCTCTGGGGGTTCTCACCGCCGTCCTCGTCACGGCCGCCCTAGCTCGATTCCTTCCAGTTCTGCTACCTATCAAGCCTTGTTTGGTCCCGCTTCGTGGGACAAATATTTTGATCTCCTCCCTCTTGATTCTGCGCCTCCTGACGATTTCTCCCTCCATCGACATCTCATTGATTCCGTGGATGCCTCCATTACTTTCAACCCCACTCGTCTCGGTACACGTGTCGTTGCTGCTCCTTCTCAGGATGCTGCTTCCCGCTTAGCTGCCTTATCCTGCCTTGGCGAGACCCCCGTTCGGGTCTCGAAGAACGTTCAGTTGAATGCCAGTGTTGGCACTATTTTGCTCCCGCCCCATGTTGCGACCGGTGTTCGGGACCTGCGCGACTGCCACGACGATATTCGACATATCCTCGCTGCCCAGGGCCATTCTATTCTCCAGGTGGACACGTTTACTCGTCCCCCTCGTGGTAGTCGCCGTCAACCCCTCCGGGTTGTGAAGATTACCTTTGATGGTAGGACCCTTCCACCCTCTGTCATTCTTGCTGGTGCCAGGTGCTCTGTCCAGGAGTACATTCCTTCTCCTCGGCTCTGCAACAAGTGCTGGAGGTTTGGGCATGGTGCCCTCCGCTGCTCCGGGACTGTCTCTCTCTCTGTCCTTTGTGTGGTGGCGAAGGTCACTCTAAGTCGGAGTGCGCTTCTCCCCAGGCTCGTTGCCTCAACTGCGGTGAGGCCCATCCTACCTTCTCCCGTGCGTGTGTCCATTACAAGCTTGAGGCAGCCGTCCTCAACTTGAAGCACCGGGAGCGTTTATCTTTTCCTGAGGCGAGGCGCCAGGTTCGCCGGCTCCCGCCATATGCTAATATCTCTTATGCTCGCGTGTTGCGCTCTTCCTCTCCTCGTCCTTCCCGCCTTCCTCAGACTCACAACCGTTTCCGGGCCTTGGACCCTGATGCGCCCACTGCCCCCTCCTCTGTCCCTTTGGGTTCTCTCCCGAAGGATCCTCCTCCTGGTCCTCTGTCTGGGGTTCCCCTTCCTTCTACCCAGTCTGTCGTGTCTTCTGTGTCTTTTTCCTCGTCCCCCTCCGATCCTCCTTCCCATCCTCTTCCTCCATCTATCGGCTCTCCCCGCCGCCTGTCGGTGCGGGCGGATGTCCATCGCTCTCCTAACGGCCGTCGTGTGTGCTCTCGTTCGGCTTCTCCTGTTGAGACACTGGAATCCGTTGCCCAGTACGTAGTTGCTGGGACACCGGTCTCTTTAAGTCAGAAGCGTAAGCCTGGCTCCTCTCCTTCCTCTTCCCCGGCGGGTAAGAAGGCTTCGCTTTCTTCCTCAGCTCCTCCTTCTGGCTCTGTTGCTCCTTCCCCTCCCGTTTCAGTGCTTGCGCCCCCTGTTCCTGCTATGGAGGTTTCTTTGGCCCCTGCTTCCCTTTCGGTTGCTGCTCTTGCTGGGGTGCGCTCCTCTCTTTCTACTCCCCCTCTTCCTGCTGCTGTCCTTGACTGCTCCTCTTCGTTGTCTCCTCCTCCTCCTCCTCCTCCGGACCCTGCCCGCCCACCTCTGATCTGTTCTCCCGTTTCCTTCCCTCCGTCTTTGCTCAGTTTACCCATGCCCCCTAACCCTGACTTTGCTGACCCTGATCCCGACCCTGATATTCTTTAACGTGCTCTGTTGGTCTTTCGCCTTTGTTTCTTCCTTGTTCTCTGTTTTTGTCCTTTCTCTTCTCGTCGTTGTCCATTCTTCAATGGAACGTTCGAGGTTATTACGCCAATTTCCTCGAACTCCAACTTCTGGTTTCGCGGTTTTCGCCCCTTTGTGTCTGTCTCCAGGAGCCAATGCTTGGTGCTCGTCCTGGTCGTTTTCGTGGCTATTCCTTTCTCTCTCCCCCCCCAGCCATTCCTGGGCCTTCTAATTCTTCTGCTCTCTTGATTCGGGCTGATGTTCCCTTTGTTCCTTTACTTTTTCCTTCGCCTCTCCATTGTTCTGCTGCTCGTATCTTTGTGGGGAAATGGTACACAGTTTGTTCCATTTATCTCCCCCCGAGTGTCCCGCTCTCTCTTCCTGATTAGAAACACCTCCTGGACTCCTTGCCGGAGCCTGTGCTCCTGCTGGGTGACTTCAATTGTCGTCATTCTCTTTGGGGTGACGTTCTGACGAATACCCGGGGTCGCCTCCTTGAGCCGTTTCTCCTCTCTTCTTCCCTGTCTCTTCTGAATTCTGGTGAGCCCACTCATTTGGACTCCCGGACTCGCACCCTTTCTTGTCTTGATCTTTCTCTCTGCTCTTCTTCTCTTTACTTAGATTTCACGTGGCAGGTTCTTGATGACCTCCATGGAAGTGATCATTTCCCCATCCTTGTTTCCATTTTCTCTTTTCGCCCTTCCCTCTCTTTCCCTAGGTGGCAGTTTGCTAAGGCGGACTGGACCCTATTTTCCCTCAGTGCTACTCTCTCTGACCTCTCCCTTCTGCCCCTCTCTCGCGCTCTCCTCCTTTTTCATGACACTGTCTTCGACGCTGCCCTCCGCTCTATTCCTCGCTCTTCCTCTCGGGGTCCACGGAAGTGCGTTCCCTGGTGGAATGCGGACTGTGCTCGGGCTGTCCACTGTAAGCGTGCAGCCTGGAAGAAGCACCGCCATAGGCAGACGACCGATTCTTTTCTTTTCTTTCGGAAAGCGAGTGCGGTGGCCCGTAGGGCCATCCGTATGGCTAAACGTGAATGTTGGGCATCTTATGTCTCGACAATTACGTCCGAAACCCCTCTGGCCCAGATCTGGAAGCGTATCCGCAAGATAGCGGGTAAGTTCGTTCCCGATGTTTCACCGGTCCTTCATCTCCATGATACTCTTGTGGCGGACCCGTTACAGGTCGCTTCCGAACTGGGTTCCCACTTTTCTTCTGTTAGCTCTGGTCTTCATCTTCCCCAATCTTTCCTTCTTCGTAAACCTGTCCTTGAGTCTCATCCTTTAGATTTCTGCACTCATCTTCAGCTTCCCTATAATGATCCCTTCTCTCTCTCTGAACTTCGTTCTGCCCTGGCCCTCTGCGGTTCTACGGCGGCGGGCTCCGATGGTATTCATTATGAGATGCTTCGCCATCTCCCTCCGAGAACGTCTCAGTATTTACTGAGTCTGTATAATCGGATCTGGGAGTCGTCGTCAGTCCCTGAGGACTGGCTCGATGCCGTTGTCCTCCCTGTTCGCAAACCGGGGTCTCTGGGTACTTCCCCTAAGGACTTTCGCCCTATTGCTCTCACAAGTTGTGTCTGCAAACTCTTTGAACGTATGGTTAACGTTCGTCTGATGTGGTTCCTGGAACACCATCACCTCCTCTCCCCTTCTCAATTTGGTTTCCGCAAGTGCCGCAGCACGACAGATGTCCTGGTGAACTTGGAGGTCTATATTCGTACTGCTTTTGCTGCGAAGACCTCCGTTGTTGCCGTCCTTTTTGACCTAGAAAAGGCTTACGACACCACTTGGCGTTATCATATCCTATCTCAACTTCATTCTTTTGGCCTTCGTGGTCATCTCCCTCTCTTTCTCCGCAGCTTCCTCTCTCGTCGTTCCTTTCGGGTGCGCCTTGGTACCGCTCTCTCTGCCTCTTTTCAGCAATACGAAGGTGTGCCCCAGGGTAGTGTTCTGAGCACTACTCTTTTTCTGGTTGCCCTCAATGGTCTTCTTTCCTCTCTTCCTTCTGGTGTCTTCTCCGCTCTCTATGTCGATGATCTTACCCTTTGTTGTCAGGGTGATGATTCGCCTCTCCTTCAACGCCGGCTTCAACTTGCAATTGATGCCGTGTCGTCTTGGGCCACAGGTCATGGCTTCAAGTTCTCTACTTCTAAGACTTGTGCCATGACTTTTACGCGGAAACGGGTTGTTCTTCGTCCGTCTTTGTCACTTTATGGTCATCCCCTTGAATACAAAGATTCCGCGAAGCTTTTGGGGTTATTCCTTGACACTCGTTTGTCTTGGTCTCCCCATATCTCTTACCTCCGTGTTGAGTGCTCTAAGGCCCTTACCCTCCTTCGGATCTTGTCCCATACTTCTTGGGGGGCAGATAGGCGCACTCTCCTTGCTTTACATTCCTCTCTCGTCCTGTCTAAGCTCGATTATGGTTGCCCTGCTTACTCGTCTGCTTCTCCTTCTACTCTTCGCCGTCTTGATGCTTTGCACCATACTGGGTTGCGCCTCAGTTCTGGTGCCTTTCGTTCGACTCCCATCCTTAGCTTGTATGTTGACACTGGCTTCCTGTCTCTCCAGGACCGCCGTGATCGCTACTGTCTTCGCTATCTTGCGCGGTCCTTGCAACATCCTTCCTCTCGCCTCTGTCGTGCTTTAACTTTTACCCCTCCTGCGGTTCCTGTTCCTCTTCACCTCCTCCCTCTTTCTGTCCGGTTATCTCGCCTACAGGATTCTCTTTCCGTTCGTATTTCTGATGTTTCTCCTCGTGTTGTTCCTTCTTTGCCCCCGTGGAGGGTCCCTCTTCCGCGGTTTTGTACATCCTTGACTCGTATCACTAAAGCTTTTACCCCTCCTACGGTTCTAAAACGCCTTTTCCTCGAGCACTTTTCTTCTCACTCCCGCTCCGTTTCTGTCTTCACCGATGGGTCTAAGTCAGCGGACGGTGTTGGCTACTCTGTTGTTTTTCCTGATCGCACTTATATGTGTCGCTTGCCTCCGGAGACTAGCGTCTTTACAGCGGAACTTTATGCTATTCTCTATGCTCTTCGTCTCCTGCTTTCTCGTTGTCAGTCTTCCTTTGTGGTTGTTGTTGACTCTCGTAGTGCCCTCATGGCTCTCGGGTGCTTTAATCCAGTTCATCCAGTAGTTGTCGAGATCCAGCATTGGCTGTTTCTCGTTCACAGTAAATTTAAGTCGGTTGAGTTTTGTTGGGTTCCCAGCCATATTGGCGTGTCTTTAAATGAGCGTGCTGATGCTGCCGCTAAGGAAGCTGTCCGCTCTTGTCCCATCTCTCGTAAAGGCATTCCGTATTCCGACTTTTACCCGGTTATCCATTCTTCAGTCCTTACCCGTTGGCAGGCTTCTTGGTTGTCTGATACTGGTAACAAGCTACGTACTCTTAAATGTTGTGTTTCCTCGTGGCCGTCCTCCTTCCACCGTAACCGGCGGTGGGAAACAGCTCTGGCGAGGTTGCGTATTGGCCATACTCGCTTAACCCATGGTCACTTGATGGAGCGCCGCCCTGCTCCTTATTGTCCTAGTTGCATTGTCCCTCTTACGGTCGTGCATGTCCTTCTTGAATGTCCTGACTTCCAGGACGAGCGTGTGTCTTGCTTTCCGACCGCCCCTCGCAGTCACCTGTCCCTCGATAGAATTCTTGGTGACTCGGATACTTTTGATATCGTTCGCCTTATGCGTTTTTGTTCTCGTATTGGCATCCTTGGTGATATTTAGCGCCCTCTGATTATTTTGCGTATTTGATGGTGCTACATAGCCTTCCCGGTTTGGTGCCTTCTTTTGATAATTACTTACTTACTTGTAGTGGAATTACCGTCTATAGATAACGGGATATCATCACCACATACTATTATAATTCACCAGCTATTCTGCTGGGAATTGTTCTTAAATACATTAGTCTTTGGACTTTACCATCATAAAACATCTTATATAAATTAACTTAATTATCAATATTAAAGTAGAGTAAATGTGACCCTTCTATCACTTTCTGACATGTGGACAATGTAAGCCAGGCATCAGAGTGAGGGAGGGGGGTAGCCATTGTTGTGTCACATCCGAGACGCGTGGAGCAAATTCGGCTCCTATCATATCTGGACAATGTCGGCCAGGCGTCAATAGTATGGAGTGTTAGACGCAGCCATTGTTGAGACTAGACCAGAGGCTCACACGGGAGCAAATTCGGCTCCTGTTAATTTACTTGGACGTAGTGTTATGGAAACTAAAGGTGTACCATTTTCAACACGCTGTCTACAAATCAAGTTAAGTGTTCTTTCCGAAACCCATTATCTATCATTAGTGGCCATTAATGTCATTGGGTAGGGTGAGCCGGTTAGATCACGAAATCGCCTCAAACTAAAGGTAATTAAGCCAGGTCTTCATTGTTCCATGTACTGTATAGTGTTTTCTCTGATATAGCCTGTCATATATAGAATCTGGCTTTACAGCTAGCGCCCTTTTGACAGGTCAAGACGAGGAAGCAAAGACTTTGTGCACCAGTTACTGGGTGATGGAAGCTACCTCAAAGAGGATAATTTGGAGTCTACACCCTAGTTATACCTGGTGGACTAACCTGCTGTACCATAAGATAAGGAACCTTTTCAATGTATGTAGTTAATACTGTAGTTTGATTGGCTGCATATTTATATAATTTAATAAACCCCCCTAATGTGTAGAGGATCGATTTGTGAGATTAAGAGATTATGGCAGAAATACAGTCCACTTATCATTATACAAATTGCTATCGAAGTATATAAATTAACGTAAATATAAATTCATATAAATTAAATAAATATAAATCTCACAGGTCGGTTCCTACATTATTTGGTCATCTTCGAACCGGATGACGGATTATTTGATCCTTTGAACCCACATTTGGTCATCTTAGTACCGGATGAACCAGTTAACCAGTGGATTCATTAAATAAACTAGTGCAGTGTTATTTAAACAAAGCCAGCAGTCAATGACGGCGGCGTTGACTCGTGCGAGTTCACGAGCCCCGCTCAGTTCAGATCAGCTTCGTCAGCGGTTTCATGCACACCCACAGATTTGGTGGCGTGTTATTCTGTGAAATGACAGCGCTAATATAGAAGCCAGCCAAATTAGTGGCTGTGTCCTCGCAAGATTGTCTACGAATTTTGTGGACTTTATTTCGCGAGGTCACTAATAATATTTAATACTTCTTGATAATATTAGAAGTTTCATAGAGGCTAATTAAGAGGCTATTATCAATAATTGTGTATATTATTTCTCCAAAATAGAGAATTATTTAATATATATTGCACTAGTGATCACAGTATAATATTTACTAATTGCCAACCCACAACAGGGTATCTTCTTGAGGTTATCTTGAGATGATTTCGGGGCTTTAGTGTCCCCGCGGCCCGGTCCTCGACCAGGCCTCCACCCCCAGGAAGCAGCCCGTAACAGCTGACTAACTCCCAGGTACCTATTTACTGCTAGGTAACAGGGGCATTCAGGGTGAAAGAAACTTTGCCCATTTGTTTCTGCCTCGTGCGGGAATCAAACCCGCGCCACAGAATTACGAGTCCTGCGCGCTATCCACCAGACTACAGGCCAGGCTACGAGGGTAGGATAAAACCATTGACTAGTTGAACTATTATTGCTCATCCTAGTCCCATTATTACCATAGTCAGTTGTACTATATTGATCAACCTAACACCATTAATGAATGGTCCAGACCCTATTTTGGATGTAATTTTTATCAACTCGAGTTGAGTTGTATATATAATAATTTACTTATGATCATTACACCTTTGAGTGATTAATTAGTGTCTCTACCATCCTAGGGTGATATAGAAGAGCTAACCTAAAGGTACTTCCAGTGACACTGGTTTATCACTCAAATCATTAGTGTGTATGATTGTATATATATAATGTGTATTAATTTTAAGTGCTAACCTCTAGTAGAGGTAGGATTATTGCCTAGTGAGTGCAGAATTAACCCTAGGCTACCATTAGTACTTGCTCACAATTTATGAGCAGTCCAAGTACAAGTCCCACAAGGCTTCACCAACGAGCCAGTATGGATAATGCAGGGAGAATGAAAAGAACCATTGCAGGTCTTAAAGGCCACTTAACAAGACAGATCAAGAAATGTGAAGATTTGTCACAACAATCTCAAGTTGATTATGCTGACCTGGAAAGCTATTATCAAGCAGCTGCAGGTAAATTTGAGCAAATCAAATGCCAAATGGCTGTCCTTGTGGGGACAGACTACTACCATCAATTCATCGGTAGCCCTACTAAATATCAGGGCATAACCATGTTAAACTCTGCAGGAGGTAAATTACTCTCAGGCCCAGTATCAAGCCTGAGGAGACCTATGCCTGCAGATAAACAATGCCAGTAGAAATCTAAATTTGTCAGCTGATTATATTTCTCCAGTAGCATTATACTAAGGAGATTACAGCTGACTATAGTAACAGAGGTTGATGTTAGTATCATCATTTGAAGCTGAAGATGAGTTAATGAGGCCTCAGTGGCAAATCAGTGAACAGTAGCCTAAAACAGCTACAAGTCACTGCGACCAATGTCACTGAACCCACTGCAGTCTCAGAACCATACTTTACTTTAATGATGAGCTATTCAATCTTCTGAATCAATTAACTAAATTAAACCCCAATAAATCTGATGACTGATTTGATACATTTATTATTTAATCAAGATGCATTCCATGGGCCTCAGTGTTTATATATCAGTGACCAGTTACCTGAAGAAACTTCAAGTTATATCTAATGTCACTGATCTCACTGCAGTCCCTGAGTCATACTTGACTGTAGTACTTGATCACATCCAGTCTTCTGGGTTAAATAATATGTAATAAAACTTGAATATTAGCCTTTCAAGAGTTAACAAGGAAATGAAATCGCATTAGACTTCTAACCCCTGCAACTCTAGTACGGGACATCCGTCCTGTACGAACAGACACGCAAATGTGTGATTACTAACTACTAACATCTAATTAATGTAATAATTCGATGGAGGAGTATCGGTGTTCGTCTGTTCTAATTAGGACTTCGACCCGTGAGCAGCCCCTGGGGAATTATGTCGGAAAATCCGACACCATTTAATAATAATATCATACAGACAGATAAGAGCTGTGTTGTATAAACAAGTTACCCATAGAAAACGTAACTTGTAGTGGAATTACCGTCTATAGAAAACGGGATATCATCACCACATACTATTATAATTCACCAGCTATTCTGCTGGGAATTGTTCTTAAATACATTAGTCTTTGGACTTTACCATCATAAAACATCTTATATAAATTAACTTAATTATCAATATTAAAGTAGAGTAAATGTGACCCTTCTATCACTTTCTGACATGTGGACAATGTAAGCCAGGCGTCAGAGTGAGGGAGGGGGGTAGCCATTGTTGTGTCACATTCGAGACGCGTGGAGCAAATTCGGCTCCTATCATATCTGGACAATGTCGGCCAGGCGTCAATAGTATGGAGTGTTAGACGCAGCCATTGTTGAGACTAGACCAGAGGCTCACACGGGAGCAAATTCGGCTCCTGTTAATTTACTTGGACGTAGTGTTATGGAAACTAAAGGTGTACCATTTTCAACACGCTGTCTACAAATCAAGTTAAGTGTTCTTTCCGAAACCCATTATCTATCATTAGTGGCCATTAATGTCATTGGGTAGGGTGAGCCGGTTAGATCACGAAATCGCCTCAAACTAAAGGTAATTAAGCCAGGTCTTCATTGTACCATGTACTGTATAGTGTTTTCTCTGATATAGCCTGTCATATATAGAATCTGGCTTTACAGCTAGCGCCCTTTTGACAGGTCAAGACGAGGAAGCAAAGACTTTGTGCACCAGTTACTGGGTGATGGAAGCTACCTCAAAGAGGATAATTTGGTGTCTACACCCTAGTTATACCTGGTGGACTAACCTGCTGTACTATAAGATAAGGAACCTTTTCATTGTATGTAGTTAATACTGTAGTTTGATTGGCTGCATATATATATAATTTAATAAACCCCCCTAATGTGTAGAGGATCGATTTGTGAGATTAAGAGATTATTGCAGAAATACAGTCCACTTATCATTATACAAATTGCTATCGAAGTATATAAATTAACGTAAATATAAATTCATATAAATTAAATAAATATAAATCTCACAGGTCGGTTCCCACAGGACTCGGGTGGAAACGTAATACCCAAATGAGCCACAGAGACATTAGGAAGAATTTCGTCAGTGTCAGAGTAGTTAAAAAATAGAATTCATTAGGCAGTGATGAGGTGGAGGCAGACTCCATACATAGTTTCAAATGTAGATTTAAAAGAGCCCAATAGGCTCCAGAATCGGTACACGAATTGATTGAAAGTTGAGAGGTTTGACCAAAGAACCAAAGCTCAACTGCCGAAAGCACAACTTGGTGGGTACAACTAGGTGAATACACACACACACACACACACACACGCACACACACACACACACACACACACACACACACACACAGACTGCATATTTTTGGATTGTCAGAAAGCCTTTGATACAGTGCCACACAAGAGGCTAGTGCGAAAGTTGGAGATGCAGGCTGGAGTGAGAGGGAAGGTACTCCGGTGGATAGAGGAATACCTAAGCAACAGGAGACAACGAGTCTGTGTGAGGGGTGAGGTCTCAGATTGGCGAGACGTCACAAGTGGAGTCCCGCAGGGGTCAGTCCTTGGACCTATACTGTTTCTGGTATATGTAAATGATCTCCCAGAGGGTATAGATTCGTTCCTCTCAATGTTTGCCGACGATGCAAAAATTATGAGGAGGATTGAAACAGAGGATGATAGTAGGAGGCTACAAGATGACCTGGATAGACTGAGTGAATGGTCCAACAAATGGCTGTTGAAGTTCAACCCGAGTAAATGCAAAGTAATGAAACTAGGCAGTGGAAACAGGAGGCCAGGCACAGGATACAGAATAGGAGATGAAGTACTTAATGAAACAGACAGAGAGAAAGATCTAGGAGTTGATATCACACCAAACCTGTCTCCTGAAGCCCACATAAAGAGAATAACGTCTGCGGCATATGCGAGGCTGGCTAACATCAGAACGGCGTTCAGGAACCTGTGTAAGGAATCATTCAGAATCTTGTACACCACATATGTAAGACCAATCCTGGAGTATGCGGCCCCAGCATGGAGCCCGTACCTTGTCAAGCACAAGACGAAGCTGGAAAAAGTCCAAAGGTATGCTACTAGACTAGTCCCAGAACTAAGAGGCATGAGTTATGAGGAAAGGCTGCGGGAAATGCACCTCACGACACTGGAAGACAGAAGAGTAAGGGGGGACATGATCACAACCTACAAAATCCTCAGGGGAATCGACCGGGTAAACAAGGACGAACTTTTCAACACTGGTGGGACGCGAACAAGGGGACACAGGTGGAAGCTGAGTACCCAAATGAGCCACAGAGACGTTAGAAAGAACTTTTTCAGTGTCAGAGTAGTTAGCAAATGGAATGCATTAGGAAGTGATGTGGTGGAGGCTGACTCCATTCACAGTTTCAAATGTAGATATGATAGAGCCCAATAGGCTCAGGAATCTGTACACCAGTTGATTGACGGTTGAGAGGCGGGACCAAAGAGCCAGAGCTCAACCCCCGCAAGCACAATTAGGTAAGCACAATTAGGTAAGTACACACACACACACACACACACACGACAAAGAGTGCTGGGAAGACGGGACACCACGAGCGTAGCTCTCATCCTGTAACTACACTTAGGTAATTACACACACACACACACACACACACACACACACACACACACATACACACACACACACACACATACACACACACACACATACACACACACACACACACACACACACACACACACACACACACACACACACACACACACACACACACACACACAATCGGTACAAACATGTCGATGTTTGCGGATGATGCAAAGTTGATGAGAAGAGTTGTGACAGATGAGGATTGCAGGATCCTCCAAGAGGACCTGAACAGATTGCAGAGATGGTCAGAGAAATGGCTACTAGAATTCAACACGAGCAAATGTAAAGTTATGGAAATGGGACTAGGAGATAGGAGACCAAAGGGACAGTACACAATGAAGGGGAACAGCCTACCTGTAACGACGCGTGAAAGAGACCTGGGGGTAGACGTAACACCTAATCTATCTCCTGAGGCACATATTAATAGGATAACGACAGCAGCGTACTCTACACTGGCAAAAGTTAGAACATCATTCAGAAACCTAAGTAAGGAGGCATTTAGGGCGCTTTACACTGCCTACGTAAGGCCAGTCTTAGAGTATGCCACCTCATCATGGAGTCCCCATCTGAAGAAGCATATAATGAAACTGGAAAAGGTTCAGAGGTTTGCAACGAGACTCGTCCCAGAGCTACGAGGGATGGGGTATGAAGAGCGCCTGAGGGAACTGTGCCTTACGACACTAGAAAGAAGAAGGGAGAGGGGGGACATGATAGGAACGTATAAGATACTCAGAGGAATTGACAGAGTGGACATAGAAGAAATGTTCACACGGAATAGTAACAGAACGAGAGGACATGGATGGAAGCTTGAAACTCAGATGAGTCACAGAGATGTTAGGAAGTTTTCTTTTAGCGTGAGAGTAGTGGGGAAATGGAATGCACTTCAGGAACAGGTTGTGGAAGCAAATACTATTCATAATTTTAAAACCAGGTATGATAGGGAAATAGGACAGGAGTCATTGCTGTAAACAACCGATGCTCGAAAGGCGGGATCCAAGAGTCAATGCTCGATCCTGCAGACACAACTAGGTGAGTACAACTAGGTGAGTACACACACACACACACACACACACACACACACTCGCCACTCTGATGCAAACGAGAACACAAAAGAGAAGATCCTATCAAGGAAGAGCTCCCTGAAAAACGTGGGAAAATTAAAAAATGTATTCCTCCAGAGAGACATGACAAGGGAGGAGAGAGCCGTGGCGGCAGAAGCAAGGAAGAGGCGCAGGGCGAGAGGGGAAAACCAGGAAGTCACAGCTCCCAGCACAACACCCCCAGAGGCGAGGGGGGAACCCACAACCAGCTACCCAGTAACACCAGAAGGGAGGACAACCCCGCCTCCCTCCTCTGCATAGAAAACCCCCCTACCCCAAACCCTCCCTGCCCCCAATCAAATGTTCAGCCAAATCTCCCTCCCCCCACACCCAATCCCCACCCTTCTACCCCTCCCCTCTTCCCGAGTCCTCCCTCCCCCCCTTTCCTTCCCGTCCTCCCTCCCCTTTCACACCATACCCTCCCTGTCCCTCCCCCTTCACTGGATCCCCCGCCCCTCATCCCAGTATCCTCTGAGACCCTGTTATCCACCTCACAGGTCCTCACAACCATGGAACAGCCTCCCCCACCAGCAGAACACTCACCAAGGAGGCGATTTGAGAAGGGACAGAAGAAAGTGAGCCTCAAAGCGATGTACACTAACATAGATGGAATTACAAATAAAGCAAATGAGCTTGGAGAACTGGTACTAGAGGAAAACCCAGACATAATAGCCCTCACAGAAACAAAGATCACGAAAACGATAACAAATGCAGTGTTCCCACAGGACTATTATGTTATGAGGAAAGAGAGGGAAGGAAGAGGTGGGGGGTGGTGTAGCTCTGCTGGTAAGAAAAGGCTGGGATTTTGAGGAGATGGATATTCAGGGCTGTGAAGGTTTCAGTGACTACATAGCAGGTACTGTAACAAATGGAGGGAAAAAAATTATAGTCGCAGTCATATATAATCCACCACCAAATGACAGAAGACCTAGACAGGAATATGATAGAAACAACATGGCCACCATTAACATAATAGAAAGAGCAGCTTCTGTTGCTAGCAGGAATGGATATGGACTACTAATTATGGGAGACTTCAACCATGGGAAGATAGATTGGAAGAACAGAGACCCGCATGGAGGACCAGAAACATGGAGAGCTAAGCTGCTGGACGTGGCAACAAGAAACTTTCTAAGCCAGCACACCATAGAACCAACAAGAATGAGAGGAGAAGATGAACCAGCAATGCTTGATTTGATATTTACCCTAAATGAATGGGATATAAGGGAAGTTAAGATGGAAGCGCCCTTGGGAATGAGTGACCACAGTGTATTGAACTTTGAGTACTTGGTAGAGCTAGGACCTATCTCCCCCAAAAAAGAACTAGGAATCAAAAGGCTGGCATACCGAAAGGGGAATTATGAACAGATGAGAAGTTTCCTAAGTGAAATACCTTGGGACACAAACCTCAGAGACAAGTCTGTACAGGGTATGATGGACTATGTTACCCAAAAGTGTCAGGAGGCAGTAAACAGGTTCATCCCGGCCCAAAGGGAAAAATCCGAGAAGCAACAGAAGAATCCATGGTATAATAGGGCATGTATCGAAGCGAAGAAACTGAACAAAAAGGCGTGGAGAAACTTCCGGAATAACAGGACACCAGAAAGCAGAGAGAGATACCAGAGAACCAGGAATGAGTACGTCAGGGTGAGAAGAGAAGCAGAGAAAAATTTTGAAAATGATATAGCAAACAAAGCCAAGACTGAACCAAAGCTACTCCACAGTCACATCAGAAGGAAAACAACAGTGAAAGAAAAGGTATTGAAACTTAGAACAGGCGAGGACAGGTATACAGAGAATGACAGAGAGGTGTGTGAGGAACTCAACAAGAGGTTCCAGGAGGTCTTCACAATAGAACAGGGTGAGGTCACTGTGCTAGGAGAAAGGGAGGTAAACCAGGCGGCCTTGGAGGAGTTCGAAATTACGAGAGAGGAGGTCAAGAGACACCTGCTGGATCTGGATGTTAGAAAGGCTGTTGGTCCAGATGGGATCTCGCCATGGGTACTGAAAGAGTGTGCAGAGGCACTTTGCTTGCCACTCTCCATAGTGTATAGTAAGTCACTAGAGACGGGAGACCTACCAGAAATATGGAAGACGGCGAATGTGGTCCCAATATACAAAAAGGGCGACAGACAAGAGGCACTGAACTACAGGCCAGTGTCCTTGACTTGTATACCATGCAAGGTGATGGAGAAGATCGTGAGAAAAAACCTGGTAACACATCTGGAGAGAAGGGACTTCGTGACAAATCGCCAACATGGATTCAGGGAGGGTAAATCTTGCCTTACAGGCTTGATAGAATTCTTCGATCAGGTGACACAGATTAAGCAAGAAAGAGAGGGCTGGGCGGACTGCATTTTCTTGGATTGTCGGAAAGCCTTTGACACAGTACCGCATAAGAGGCTGGTACATAAGCTGGAGAGACAGGCAGGTGTAGCTGGTAAGGTGCTCCAGTGGATAAGGGAGTATCTAAGCAATAGGAAGCAGAGAGTTACGGTGAGGGGTGAGACCTCCGATTGGCGTGAAGTCACCAGTGGAGTCCCACAGGGCTCTGTACTCGGTCCTATCTTGTTTCTGATATATGTAAATGATCTCCCGGAGGGTATCGATTCATTTCTCTCAATGTTTGCGGACGATGCTAAAATTATGAGAAGGATTAAAACAGAAGAGGACTGTTTGAGGCTTCAAGAAGACCTAGACAAGCTGAAGGAATGGTCGAACAAATGGTTGTTAGAGTTTAACCCAACCAAATGTAATGTAATGAAGATAGGTGTAGGGAGCAGGAGGCCAGATACAAGGTATCATCTGGGAGAGGAAATTCTTCAGGAGTCAGAGAAGGAAAAAGACTTGGGGGTTGATATCACGCCAGACCTGTCTCCTGCAGCACATATCAAGCGGATAACATCAGCGGCATATGCCAGGCTGGCCAACATACGAACGGCATTCAGAAACTTGTGTAAAGAATCATTCAGAACTTTGTATACCACATATGTCAGGCCAATCCTGGAGTATGCAGCCCCAGCATGGAGTCCATATCTAGTCAAGGATAAGACTAAACTGGAAAAGGTTCAAAGGCTTGCCACCAGACTAGTACCCGAGCTGAGAGGTATGAGCTACGAGGAGAGACTACGGGAATTAAACCTCACTTCGCTGGAAGACAGAAGAGTTAGGGGGGACATGATCACCACATTCAAGATTCTGAAGGGGATTGATAGGGTAGATAAAGACAGTCTATTTAACACAAGGGGAACACGCACAAGGGGACACAGGTGGAAACTGAGTGCCCAAATGAGCCACAGAGATATTAGAAAGAACTTTTTTAGTGTCAGAGTGGTTGACAAATGGAATGCATTAGGAAGTGATGTGGTGGAGGCTGACTCCATACACAGTTTCAAGTGTAGATATGATAGAGCCCAATAGGCTCAGGAATCTGTACACCTGTTGATTGACGGTTGAGAGGCGGGACCAAAGAGCCAGAGCTCAACCCCCGCAAACACAACTAGGTGAGTACACACACACGCTGTACGCTGTTTAACACAAGGGGCACACGCACTAGTGGACACAGGTGGAAACTGAGTGCCCAAATGAGCCACAGAGATATTAGAAAGAACTTTTTTAGTGTCAGAGTGGTTGACAAATGGAATGCATTAGGAAGTGATGTGGTGGAGGCTGACTCCATACACAGTTTCAAGTGAAGATATGATAGAACCCAATAGGCTCAGGAACCTGTACACCTGTTGATTGACAGTTGAGAGGCGGGACCAAAGAGCCAGAGCTCAACCCCCGCAAGCACAACTTGGTGAGTACAAACACAGTGTGTGTGTGTGTGTGTGTGTGGCCAGAAAAAAGGTATCATCTGGGAGAGGAAATTCTTCAGGAGTCAGAGAAAGAAAAAGAGTTGGGGGTTGATATCACGCCAGACCTGTCTCCTGCAGCACATATCAAGAGGATAACATCAGCGGCATATGCCAGGCTGGCCAACATACGAACGGCATTCAGAAACTTGTGTAAAGAATCATTCAGAACTTTGTATACCACATATGTCAGACCAATCCTGGAGTATGCAGCCCCAGCATGGAGTCCATATCTAGTCAGGGATAAGACTAAACTGGAAAAGGTTCAAAAGTTTGCCACCAGACTAGTACCCGAGCTGAGAGGTATGAGCTACGAGGAGAGACTACGGGAATTAAACCTCACTTCGCTGGAAGACAGAAGAGTTAGGGGGGACATGATCACCACATTCAAGATTCTGAAGGGAATTGATAGGGTAGATAAAGACAGTCTATTTAACACAAGGGGAACACGCACAAAGGGACACAGGTGGAAACTGAGTGCCCAAATGAGCCACAGAGATATTAGAAAGATCTTTTTTAGTGTCAGAGTGGTTGACAAATGGAATGCATTAGGAAGTGATGTGGTGGAGGCTGACTCCATACACAGTTTCAAGTGTAGATATGATAGAGCCCAATAGGCTCAGGAATCTGTACACCTGTTGATTGACGGTTGAGAGGTGGGACCAAAGAGCCAGAGCTCAACCCCCGCAAACACAACTAGGTGAGTACACACACACACACACACACACACACACACACACACACACACACACACACACACACACACACACACACACACACACACACACTATAACCAGGCGGCCATGGAAGAGTTTGAAATTATGAGAGAGGAGGTCAAGAGACACCTGTTAGACCTGGATGTTAGAAAGGCTGTTGGTCCAGACGGGATCTCGCCATGGGTACTGAAAGAGTGTGCAGAGGCACTTTGCTTGCCACTCTCCATAGTGTATAGTAGGTCACTGAAGACGGGAGACCTACCAGAAATATGGAAGACGGCGAATGTGGTCCCAATATACAAAAAGGGCGACATGCAAGAGGCACTGAACTACAGGCCAGTATCCTTGACGTGTATACCATGCAAGGTGATGGAGAAGATCGTGAGAAAAAACCTGGTAGCACATCTGGAGAGAAGGGACTTCGTGACAAATCGACAACATGGGTTCAGGGAGGGTAAATCTTGCCTAACTGGCTTAATAGAATTCTATGACCAGGTAACACAGATTAGGCAAGAGAGAGAGGGCTGGGCAGACTGCATTTTCTTGGATTGTCGGAAAGCCTTTGACACAGTACCGCATAAGAGGCTGGTACATAAGCTGGAGAGACAGGCAGGTGTAGCTGGTAAGGTGCTCCAGTGGATAAGGGAGTACCTAAGCAATAGGATGCAGAGAGTTACATTGAGAGGTGAGACCTCCGTTTGGCGTGAAGTCCCCAGTGGAGTCCCACAGGACTCTGTACTCGGTCCTATCTTGTTTCTCATATATGTAAATGATCTCCCGGAGTTTATAGATTCATTTCTCTCAATGTTTGTGGACGATGCAAAAATTATGAGAAGGATTAAGACAGAAGAGGACTGTTTGAGGCTTCAAGAAGACCTAGACAAACTGCAGGAATGGTCGAACAAGTGGTTGTTAGAGTTTAACCCAACCAAATGTAATATATTGAAGATAGGTGTAGGGAGCAGGAGGTCAAATACAAGGTATCATCTGGGAGAGGAAATTCTTCAGGAGTCAGATAAAGAAAAAGACTTGGGAGTTGATATCACGCCAGACCTGTCTCCTGCAGCACATATCAAGAGGATAACATCAGCGGCATATGCCAGGCTGGCCAACATACGAACGGCATTCAGAAATTTGTGTAAAGAATCATTCAGAACTTTGTATACCACATATGTCAGGCCAATCCTGGAGTATGTAGCCCCAGCATATAGTCCATATCTAGTCAGGGATAAGACTAAACTGGAAAAGGTTCAAATATTTGCCACCAGACTAGTACCCGAGCTGAGAGGTAGGAGCTACGCGGAGAGACTACGGGAATTAAACCTCACTTCGCTGGAAGACAGAAGAGTTAGGAGGGACATGATCACCACATTCAAGATTCTGAAGGGAATTGATAGGGTAGATAAAGACAGGCTATTTAACACAAGGGGCACACGCACAAGGGGACACATGTGGAAACTGAGCGCCTAAATGAGCCACAGAGATATTAGAAAGAACTTTTTTAGTGTCAGAGTGGTTGACAAATGGAATGCATTAGGAAGTGATGTGGTAGAGGCTGACTCCATACACAGTTTCAAGTGTAGATATGATAGAGCCCAATAGGCTCAGGAACCTGTACACCTGTGCATTGACGGTTGAGACTCGGGACCAAAGAGCCAGAGCTCAACCCCCGCAAGCACAATTAGCACAATTAGCACAATCAGCCAACAGGCAAAAGTTTAGCAACAGTAAAAGGAAAGGTGCACGAATGGATAAGGAAATATCTAAGCAACAGGAAACAGCAAGCAACTGTTAGGGGGGAGACATCAGAGTGGTGAGATGATTAACTCCCTAAACATGCTAAACATAATCTCACTCCACAAATTCTCTTGTGTCAACTACATTTACAAAACCCTGTTCTTAAATGCAAATCCTTGTCTGAAACTCTTCCTGGACAGATGTAATAGGATCCATTATCACCACACCAGAAATAAATATATCTTTGATATCCCCAGAGTTAAACTTAATCTGTGTAAACACTCTATGCAAGTAAAGGGACCCAGTTTATGGAACTCACTCCCTACTGAATTGAAAAGCTGTCCAATTTTTACATCATTCAAAATCAATACTAAAAAGTACCTAATTTCATCTTCATAGTTTTCCCTTTTTGCCTTAAAATTGCACTGTATCTATTGCTACCAAATCTCCCAACCTTTATGTTCCCAACTTGAACATCTTTACCATTGTGATCATTGCTGTCTTATATGTGCTGTCAATCTGCTGTATGGTGTCTATTAATCTTGTTTAAATTACTAATCAAGTTGTCAATGTAATCAATCAGATCTTAAATATAACAATGTGCTTTAATATACTTGCTAAGCTCTTTCATCTCATTTTTCTCTTGCAATGTATCTATCATTTATCAATTCTGATAGAAATTACCTACTTAAAATTATTTGCTAGATTAAGGACCTGCCCGAAACGCTGCGCGTACTATTGGCTTTACAAGAATGTAAATACTGTACTATCCAATGTATTCTTACAAACCCAATGTACCTTCTTGTATATAAATAAATAAATAAATAAATAAATGTCACCAGCGGAGTCTGAGTTGGATGTGGGAAATCAGCACATCAGCAATCACGTTTGCTGATTATGCAAAAATTATGAGAAGAATCAAGACGGTTGAAGATAGACAGAGACTATAGAATGACCTGAACCAACTAGAGAATGGTCTAGAAAATGGCTGCTAAAGTTCAACTTAGGAAAGTGTAAGGTAATGAAATTAGGCGAAGGGGACAGAAGGCTGAACACAAGGTACCATCTGGGAGGTGAAACCCTGTAACAGTCAAATAGAGAGAAAGATCTGGGGGTTGATATCACATCGAACCTGTCCCCAGAGGCCCGCATCAAAAGGATATCATCACCGGCATGTGCTATGTTGGCCAACATAAGAACTGCCTTTAGAAACTTGTGTAAGGAATCGTTCAGGACCCTGTATACCACTTATGTCAGACCAATCCTGGAATATGCAGCTCCTACCTGGAGTACATATCTAGGTAAACACAAAACAAAGTTAGAGAAGATTCAGCGGTATGTCACCAGACTTGTCCCGGAACTCAGAGGTATGAGCTATGAGGAAAGGCTGAAGGAGCTGAACGTCACGTCCTTGGAAAACAGAAGAGTAAGGGAAGACATGATAATCACCTACAAAATTCTCAGGGGAACTGACAGGGTGAACAAAGACAAACTTTTCAGCACGGGTGGGACACGAATAAAGGGACACAGGTGGAAACTTAGTACCCAAATGAGCCACAGAGACATTAGAAAGAATTTTGTCAGTGTCAGAGTAGTTAGTAAATGGAATGCACTAGGAAGTGATGAGGTGGAGGCTGACGAAATACACAATTTGAAATGAAGATATAATAGAGCCCAGTAGGCTCAGGAATCTGTTCAGCAGTTGATTGACAGTTGAGAGGCGGGACCAAAGTGATACAGCTCAACCCCCGCAAGCACAAATAGGTGAGTACATACACATTCACAGACACACACACACCTATAGGGCTCTGTACAAGAACTTTTTTCTGATATAGGTGAATGATCTTCAAGAAAGTATTGACTCATTCCTTTCAATGTTTGCTGATGATGCTAAAATTATGAGAAGGATTACGACTGATGAGGACAGCAAGAGGCTACAGGATGACCTGGAAAGAGGGAAGGAATGGTCCATCAAATGGCTACTAGTGTCGGAAAACCCGACACTATTTACTAATATTTAATACAATAAGCAGATAATATTGCTGCTGTTGTATACACAAGCTAACCCAAAGAAAATGTAGCTTGTAGTGGAATTTTCCTTCAATAGAAAACGGGATATCATTGCCACATAGTGCTATAAATTCACCAACTATTCTGTTGGGAATTATTCTTAAATACAGCAGTCTTTGGACTTATTACATCATAAAAACATCTCATTTGAATTAACTTAATTATCAGTATCGAAATAGAGTAAATGTGACCCTTCTATCACTTACTGACATCTGGACAAATGTCCCTCACCACTGATGCCAGGAGCGTCAGTGGTGAGGGAGGTCAGCCATTGTTTAAGAACATAGTGGCAGGAGCAAATTTAGCTCCTATAATTCTCCTTTGGGCGAAGTGTTACGGGTATCAAATTAGTGCTTCTTCCATCAACAACACGCAGTCAACATCCAAACAAGGGAAGTGTCTTACGGAAACCCGTTTCTTACCACATTTCTGGCCTGTTAATGTTAGGTAGATATAGTGCAAACCAGTTAGCATGCTTGACAAGCCACTAAACCCAGGAACATAGAAGAGGAAACAAGAATTAATCTTGGTACATCAGTTACTTGGGTGTTGGAAGCTAACCTCTTACGAGGATAATTTGGTGTCTACATCCTAGTTATACCTGGTGGACTAAGCCTGCTGTACAATAAGGTAAGGCCTCATAATTGTATTACTAATATATGTAGTTCAATACTGTAGTTTGATTGGCTGCATATAGATAACTTTAATAACCCCCCCCCCCTCCCCGCTATGTGTAAGAATCGATTTGTGAGAATACAGCAGAAATACAGTACGCTAAACATTTTACAAATTGCTATCGAAATATATAAATTAATGTAAATATAAATGATATATAAATTCATGTAAATTATATACATATAAATCTCACGAGTCGGTTCCCACAACTAGAGTTTAACTGGAGCAAGTGCAAAGTGATGAGGATAGGCGTAGGGAGCAAGACTCCAAACACAAAGTCCCAGCTGGGAGAGGAAATCTTTAAGGAGTCAGAATGAGAGAAAGATCTGGGGGTTGATAACACACCAGACCTGTCCTCCTGATGCCCACATCAAAAGGGCATCGTCAGGAGCGTAGGCAAGGCTAGCGAACATAAGAACTACCTTCATGAAACATTTGTAAGGAATCATTCAAAACCTTGAAGACCTCATATGTCTGACCAATACTGGAATATGTGGCTCCAGTGTGGAGTCCACATCTAGCCAGAACAAAACTAAGTTAGAAGAGGTTCTGAGGTATGCCACCTGGTTAGTCTCCGAGCTTAGAGGTATGGGCAACGAGGATTTCTGGAACTAAAACTCACGACACTGGAAGACAGAAGAGTTAGGTGAGACATGATCGCTACCTATAAAATTCTCAGGGAAATTGATAGGGTAGATGAAGATAAACTGTTTAGCACGGGTGGTACGCGAACCCAGGGAACATAGGTGGAAACGTAGTACCCAAATGAGCTACAGGGACGTTTGAAAGAACTTTTTCAGTGTAAGTGAAGTTAACAGATGGAATGCATTGGGCAGCAGAGTGGTGGAAGCAGACACCAAACAGTTTCATATGTAGATATGATAGAGCTCGCTAGGCTCAGGAACCTGTACATCAGTTGATTGGCAGTTGAGAGGCGGGACCAAAGAGCCATAGCTCAACTCCCACAAGCACAACTTCATGAGTACAAATGCACACACACAGCTTGTAGGACTCGCGCCTGATTAAACAGCGCTTTGGAATCGTAGTCCCAAGGTCTCAGGTTCGATTCCCTGCCGAGGTAGAACACTAATGGGCAGAGTTTCTATTATCCTGATGTCTCTGTTCACATAGCAGTAAATAGGTGCCTGTGAGTGATCCAGCTGCTACGGGCTGCTTTATGGGGCTGTGTGTGTGTATACTCACCTAGTTGTACTCACCTATTTGTACTTGCGGGGGTTGATCTCTGGCTCTTTAGTCCCGCCTCTCAACCGTCAATCAACTGATGTACAGATTCTTGAGCCTACTGAGCTCTATCATATCTGCATTTGAAACTGTGTATGGAGTCAGCCTCCACCACATCACTGCCTAAAGCATTCCATCTGTTAACTACTCTGACACTGAAAAAGTTCTTTCTAACGTCCCTGTGGCTCATTTGGGTAGTCAGTCTCACCTCTGTCCTTTGTTCGCGTACCACCCTTGTTAAACACTTTATCCATATCTACCCAGTCCATTCCTCTGAGAATTTTGTAGGTTGTGATCATGTCTCCTCTTACTCTTCTGTCTTCCAGTGTGGTGAGGTGCATTTCACGCAGCCTTTCCTCGTAACTCATGCCTCTTAGTTATGGGACTAGCCTAGTTGCACACCTCTGAACTTTTTCCAGCTTCGTCTTATGCTTGACAAGGTACGGGCTCCATGCTGGGGCCGCATACTCCAGGATTGGTCTAACATATGCTGTGTACAAGGTTCTGAATGATTCCTTACACAGGTTCCTGAACGCTGTTCTGTAGCCAGTCCTCGTGTATGCCGCTGATGTAATTCTTTTTATGTGGGCTTCAGGAGACAGGTTTGGTGTGATATCAACTCCTAGATCTTTCTCTTCGTCCATTTCACGAAGTACTTAATTAAAATTAATTTCCCATTCGGTATACTGTGTATGGCCTCCTTTTTCCACCTCCTAGTTTCATGACCTTGCATTTACTCGGGTTGAACTTTAGTAGCCATTTGTTGGACCATTCATTCAGTCTGTCTAGGTCATCTTGTAGCCTCCTACTATCCTCCTCTGTTTTAATCCTCCTCATAATTTTTGCATCATAAGCAAACAATGAGAGGAACGATTCTATACCCTCTGGGAGATCATTTTCATATATCAGAAACAGTATAGGTCCAAGTACTGAACCCTGCGGGACTCCACTGGTGATGTCTCGCCAATCTGAGGCCTCACCCCTCACAGTGACTCGCTGTCTTCTGTTGCTTAGGTATTCCCTTATCCAATGGAGTACTTTCCCTTTCACTCCTGCTGCAAATGGCAAATATGCCATTTGCAGGCAAATTTTCAGCCTGCTTCTTCTCCAGCTTTTTCACTAGCATCTTGTGAGGTACTGTGTCAAAGGCTTTCTGGCAATCCAAAAATATGCAGTCTGTCCACCCCTCTTTTTCTTGCCTGGTTTTTGTTGCCTGGTCATAGAATTTAATTAATTAATCCTGTGAGGCAGAACTTGCAATCTCTGAGCCCCTGTTGATGCTGTGTTACAAATTTCTTCGCTCCAGATGTTCCACAAGCTTTTTTCGCACAATCGTCTCCACCAGCTTGCATGGTATGCAAGTTAGGGACACTGGTCTATAGTTCAGTGCTTCCTGTTTATCCCCCTTCTTGTATATCGAGACTACATTACCAATCTTCCAATTTTTTGGCAATTCCCCTGTTACCAGTAATTTGTTATACACCATGGAGAGTGGCAGGCACAGTGCTTCTGCTCCTTCCTTTAGTATTCATGGGAAGATTCTATCCGGGCCTATAGCCTTTGTCACATCCAACTCTAGCAAGGGTTTCCTTTCATCCCCACTGGTAATCCCAATCTCTTTTAGTGGTTCCTTTTTACCTATTCCCCTCTCTCATCTCTGGAACTTTCCCTTGCCCTAATGTGAAGACGTCCTCGAACTTCCTTTTCAGTTCCTCGCACACTTCCTTGTCGTTTGTAGTGAATCTATCTGCCCCTATCCTAAATTTCATTACCTTTACTGTAGTTTTTCTCCTGATGTGGCTGTGCAGCAATTTAGGTTGAGTCTGCCTTGCTTGTGATGTCATTTTCTTATTGCCCTTCTGCCTCTCTTCTCAATCTGACATATTCATTCTTGGCACTCTGGTATCTTTCTCTACTCTCGAGTGTCGTGTTGTTTCTATAGTTTCTCCACGCCTTTTACTTTGCTTCTTAGTTAGCTTACATCTAGTTAAACCATGGGTTTCCTCATATGCATTTGTTGTTTTCCTTTTGGACCGGGACAAACTTTTCTGCTGCCTCCTTACACTTCTGCATGATGTAGTCCATCGTGTCTTGGGCCGTCTTTCCTTTGAGCTCAGTTTCCCATGTTATGTCTGTTAGTAATTTTCTTATCTCTTCATAGTTTCCCCTTCGGAATGCCAGTTTTTTGTTTTCAGTTCCCCTTCTCGATTTTCTTAACTTTTCTTCAACCAGATACTCAAATGTCAGTACACTGTGACCGCTCATTCCTACTGGGGCCTCGAAACCGATATCCCTTATGTCAGAGTCGTTCAAAGTGAAGACTAGGTCAAGTCTCGCTGGTTCATCGTTTCCTCTCATCCTAGTGGGTTCCCAGACTTGCTGGCTTAA
The DNA here is from genome assembly GCF_040958095.1 of Procambarus clarkii. Classification (NCBI taxonomy): domain Eukaryota; kingdom Metazoa; phylum Arthropoda; class Malacostraca; order Decapoda; family Cambaridae; genus Procambarus; species Procambarus clarkii. Next base: position 4,517,934 of record NC_091227.1, read on the forward strand.
GGGTTAAGAAGTTTCTTGTCGCCACTTCTAATAGTTTAGCTCTCCACGTATCCTCACCTCCATGCGGTTCCTTGTTCTCCCAGTCAATCTTTCCACGATTGAAGTCTCCCATGATGAGCTGATGTGATCTATTTCTACAAGCTGCAGAACAATTATAGTGTTAACTGCCATGTTGTTGTTGTCACACTGGCCTGGGTCTTCTGTCATTGGGTGGCGGGTTATATATCACTGCTACTACTACTATTCTTGGTTCTCCCATAATCATGGTGCCTGTTATGTAGTCTCTGAATCCTTCGCAGCCCGGGATAGCCATCTCCTTGAATCTCCATTCCATTCTCATTAGTATGGCCACTCCGCCTCCTTGCCTACCTTCCCTCTCTTTCCTTATTACTGTGTAGTCCTGGAGAAAACACTGCATTTCTTATGATTTCTGAGAGTTTTGCTTCAGTGAGTCTGATTACATCTGGGTTTACTTCTTGGGCTCTTTCTATTAGTTCTCTTGCCTTGCTTGTAATCCCCTGTATATTCGAGTACATCACCCTGATACTGACTCTCTTCTGTCCTTCCTCAGTGTCTGATGACTCCCCTTAATCAAGGAAACAGGGAGGGTTCGGGATGGGAGGCCTAAGGAGGAGGACCTGGGGGAGCTGGGGTGTGCGGGGGCTGGAAGGATCAGGTACTAATAGAGTGGTGGAGGAGAGAGAGCTTGGGGGGATGAGGGAGAAGAGAGGGGATTGGGGAAGAGGATGAGAGTTGAAGGTTTGGGGGGGGGGGGTTGAGTTGGGGAGGCCTGTGGGGTATGAGGGGAGGGAGGGCCTGAGGGGGTAAGGGGGGAGGGAGGGCTTGGGTAGTGGGGGGGGGGGAAGGGAGAGCTGAGGGGGGTGAGGAAGAAGGGAGGTCTTAGGGGACTGTGGGAGATGGACCAGCTGAGAGGGTTGGGGAAGAATGGAAGGCTTGGGGAGGTGGGGGAGAGTGGAGGGTTTAGGGGGTGGGGGGAACGGAGGGCTTGGGGGTGGGGGAGATGGAAGGGCATGGGGGAGAAGGGAGGGCGTGGGGGGCTGGGGGAGAAGGGAGGTCCTGGGGAGGGGGGGTGAGTGGAGGAGAATGCCATAGGTGGGCACTTAATGGGGGGCTGGAAGGGGTTGGGGCAGGTAGGATGTCTATTGGGCAGATGGTGGGGATAGTTCTCCTCTCCCTGTAGCTGTTGAACTTCTTGTGGAGGGTTCCCCACTCCCCTCTGGGATTGTAGGGTTTGGGGTTGTGGTTCCCTGATTTCTTTCTTTTTCCTTGCGCTCCTTTCTCACATCTGTTGCCCTCATTCTCTCGTCCCTTGTCATATCCCTCTGCAGGAATACTTTTCTGAACTTCGGTGTCTGCTCTTCTTTGCTAACAGGTCCTCTTTTGTGTTCTCACTCATGAATACCGCCTTTATCAATCGGTCTCTGTCCTTGTATTACTTTCCAAGCCTGAAAACCTTTTTGATATTCTGGTCAGCCCTTTCCATCTTTACTTCGTTAAGGATCTTAGTAACTGCCTTTTTGGCCTTGTTTCTCCTCTCTGCTCGGCTGGTCCCTGGTTGCTTTTTAATGCCTGCCACTACTACTGCTCTTTTTCTCTCTATCAGCCAGCTAGTACATCTAGCTGCTTCCTGAGACGAGGCCACTTCCATAGCAACTTCCCTTACTGCAGACCTAGCTTCAGGGTTCTTTTTAAACAACTCTACAAATGAGGGTTGTATTGTAGAAATCCCCTCTACAAGAACATTAACACCTTCCTGAGGGGTGGTTTGCATCTAGTATTGAGAAGGATTTTCTCTCAGGCTTTTTATTTCCTCCTTTGCTGTCTTCAGCTCATCCTGCAGGCTGGTTACTGTTCTTCTCATTACCCTCATTGTTTCACTGAAATCTTCCCACATTTGTTTGATTATATCCTTAATCCAGACTTTCTTTCTATAAGTGTCATTACTGTTTGTCAACAAATTATTTTTAAGTTAGTTCAAATTATTTTGTGCACATTACATGGTTACCGAATATAAATTATTTGAAAAGAATGATAAAATATAAAATAAGTAAAAGTCAAGTGCACGTGCTGACAAACAGTAATGACATTGATAATACGACGTCTTGAACTAGATACTGACAGGGGAAACAACAAAAAGCCATGATATTGAAAAGAAACTGAACTGAAGTTGCAAAGAATTTGAAAGTTGATTAATATATGTAGTGTGAATCCAATCTACTGGAAAACAATAAGCAAACTTTATTTGAAAAGAACATGAGAAGACTGAAAAGCAGGGCATAGTGAAATGGGTAAAAATAAGAAGCAATGATCTTCATAAACATAACATAACATAACATATCCACGACCGTAATTAATACAGTGTGAACTCTCTTAAAACTGTGCTCACCGTGAAATCTCGTCACTAAGCATAACTCGTCACTCTGCAAAACAAATTGTTGACTATAAGTGTGACAATGAGAATAAAAATTACCACATATGTTTTGGAGTGCTATTTTAGTCTAGAAATGATGCAAAGGATGTTTATTGACTAATGAGAGAAAGAGGAGGAGGCTATGTAGGTAGTGATCACGTCTCCACAAACTCTTCTGTCTTTGGGAGGTTGGTGTGGTGCATATTTCACAATACCTTTTCTTTCCTCCTAAGTCAGCCTCTTATTTCGTGGACTGGTTGTGTTTGATGTGTTGAACTGCTTAAAGGAACCTTATTTGCTAGGAAAAAAAGCCTGTGAAATAATGCGTGTTATATGTTTTGACTATCTAGCTAATAGCGTATTGCTACTTTTTGTCTTTGTTATGTATTGCCTTGCTGATAGTGCAATGCCACATTTTGTCTGACTCACTTAGCACAAGTGAAGAGAAAACATTGAAAAACTTGCAAAGGTTAAAACTCTGTGAAATCATATCTGTTATGTTAAGTTTTGACTAGTCGACTAATAGCGTACTACATAATTGTCTTTTTCATGTTATGTTTACCTCGATAGTGTTGTGATGCTTGGAAATTGTATGTGTGGATCCCGTTTCCCTCTTACTGCTCATAAATAATGGATGCTGTAAAGTATTTTTTTTATAGAACATGACTTCTTATTCAAACCCTTTTTAAAAATAGATGCAATAACCAAGTTATGTTTGCCTTCTCTCTCTCAAATATGGATGTAGGATGGTGGAAGTATTTTTTAAACTAAGAAAACTCTGACCAGCCAAACTCTTTGATGATACGAATAGTAATTGGTGACTTTGTGCATATTCTCAAAACTTAGTTTCTGCAAAAAAAATAACAGTAAATTAGATGCGAGCTATGATTTGAAAACAGAAGTTGGGTGATGTGAGGGTTATTTGTGCGTACTCGGGAGATATGATCACCACATATAAGTTTCCTAAAGAAAATGATAAGCTAGGTAAGGATGGTTTATTTAACACACCAGCCATCCATGCAGTAGTGAGGTTCCCTTTGATGGCTGTGCACATGTCAATGAAAAGTTAAAATGTGCAAAGATGTTTCAGAGTGCTATTTTAGTCAAGAAATTATACAAAAACTGTGTTTATTGACTAGTGAGAGGCAGGAGCAGGTATGGTGTGGAATATTGTGGTCATTAACCTAGTCATGCGATAGACAGACAACAACAAGAGGTACAGAGCTCGAATGCTCGCTCCCGCAGTCATGTGGCAGTGGTCCTCACGCCTATTTGATTTGATAGAAGAAAAATTGAAGACTAGTAGTCCCCCTTTTCTAAGATGAAAAACTTGAAACTATAAAAATGTTTGACTGACTGCTTTTCTGGTCAGGTCTGCAGGTCTGCAGTAAATAATAGAAATGTAGGTAGCGAACATGTCTCCTCAGCTATTCTATCTTCCGCAAAGCCTTTCCTTCGATCTCAACCCTATTAGTTCATGTTCTCGTGTTTCACTTTTTGTTAAAACTAAATCTACACACGCGATATGAAATATGAAAAAAAATCTTACATTATGCTATGTTATCAGTGCTTAAATAAAAATATTAAGTGCTGAACATTCTGTCATTGTCTTGCTACGATATTAAAAGTCTGGTTTCGCTACTGTTGCGACAGTCATCTCGCTAAGGCGGGTCGGTGTCAGAATTGTCAAAATGATGTACCTTGCATACATCAGATCTTTAGTGGTTTATGCTGCACCTCTGCTTCTTTTGATGCCTGAAAGAAAGCTTGGAGGGCTTGAAAAATTGCAGAACGAAGCCTTGAGGATAATCCTTGGGTGGCCTCATACCACAAGCATAGATACTTAATATGAAAAAGGAACTTAATATTCCGAGCGTTGTTGATCGTGTTACTGAAATTAACTGTCAAATGGGTATAAAAATGCTTAGGCTAACTCATCCTAACCCTTGCACAGAAGCCCTCCAGAATTTCTTTATTGAAGATCAGCTTTGTTCCAAATG
>NC_091227.1:4527364-4602364 GCF_040958095.1 Procambarus clarkii
GGCCACTAATAGGCACTTGCATGATTGCTGGATCACCTTCCTCAGGAGCCTGTCTCGGCTTGTTGGAGGGAGGGAGGTCTACGACGGTGTGTGAGGAGGGTTGAGGAGGTGTCGTTGCACCCTCACAGCTGATGCAGGGAGGCCACCACCATCTCTCTCTTCTTCGCGCTAAAGCGGCTTTCTTTTACTGATAAAGACGGCAACTGAGTGCCAGATTTGCTGCTCTTATCTTCTGGCACTTCCTCTTTGTGCAGTAGACGCAACAATGCGCTATTCCAGGAACGAGAATGGAGCGCGTCGACAGGCAGTCCGCACTCAATAGGACACACGAGGTGACTGGGGCTGGTACCTCCCTCATGCCCCACTAGGGATGAGAAGGTTGCCAATGAGTGTATATTTACTCTTTATACATACAGAGATTTTTACGACGTTATTACGACAAATTTGACGTTTAGATCGTACGACGCAGTATCTTTGGCGCGCTGCAGGGCACCGGATTCTGCACAATTACGCATGGAAATGTACCATAAATACTTTAATTTATATCATAACATTATCCGGTTTGCGCCAAAGTGTTGCCAGAACGTTGTAGTATTTTTATAAATATTTCAAAATTATTCGATTTTTTCCGAATTTTTGCGTGTAATATGCCCCCTAAGCTGATATAGTTAGTTCAGGCACTAAGAGTCATCGCTATACACAGATGGCGGCTGGCTGTTCCCTCACTCATTCAAGGTCACACGCACTAAAATTTCTCCCCCAACAATACTGTTTGCAGTGTTATTACCCTATATACACATATTATATATAAGTATCTACATGTTGTATGCACCGTAACTGTACACCTAAGCTTGTAGAGTGCCCAAAGAGCATAGTGGCCACCCTCTGCACAGCCAGACAAATCATGCAGATGACGTCACCTCCGTCACCCAAATGGATCCTCCCAGCATAATCCTTTTGCTGTTATTATACTAATACACACATTATATATAAGTATCTACATTTGTGTTCACCTTAGAGAACCACTGAGCTGGTATGGTGAATGCAGACAATAACAGGTGACCACACAGTCAGTAAACGATGCCATCTCCCTCCGTCTCTCAGCATCACTCCTCCCACAGCACTTACTATTCAACAATCCTGCTATTATCACAACCCTGGTTATTTATATCACAGTCAGGGGTCATCTGTAATATTGTCATCGCTAAATAATAGCAATTATATATTTATTTTGACATTTTTCGGCGATACTGTGGTCACAAGCTGAACAGCAATGCTGTTCTCTCATGCTGGGTGCGCCAGCCTTGGCTGCTCCAACAGTACTGTGCCTCTCGCACCTGAGAATATTGTCCACGATTTAAAAAAAAAAATGGCATCTGTTTACAAGAGCCCTGAGGAAGCTAATGTGAATCCTATGTAGCCGCGGGCCATTTGAATCGGGCCTGGCACCCTTGGGCGTATATATGCGCCATGTGCACGGTGGGACATGTTACTCAGGGCGTATATATACGCCATGTGCAGTTTAAGGGTTAAGAGCCTGGTCTCCTACCCTCTCGGCTAGGGGGGACCCCCCCTCTCTCCTCAACATATCCTTCCCAGGTAAGGGGACCCCTCCCTCCTCTACGTAACCCACATACTCGCATCTATCTATCTATCCATCTATATATCTACACACAGGATTAACTCTACGCACATACCCATACATATTCATCTACTACTATTCCTCTCCTCTTCCTTTACTCTCCCTACATGACCACATAACATCACACACTCCAACACGACCCCTCTCTCAAGTGATGCGCGGCCGAACACCACGCGCCACACACCCGGGGAACCTCCAGAATCCATTGAGACAACGCACCTGTGCACCGTCTCAGCAGGGGGGCCTAATGAGTTCATCTGCTCAGGTGCTGCGCACGGTCGTAGTCTCAATTTACGCTACTGGCGGTTTGTGCATAGTGGAAAAGGGAGGGAGGGGGGGGGGTATTTGGGAGAGTGTGAGGCTTGGGAAGTTGGTGTTATGGGGTGAGGTGAGAAGAAGTAGTGACAGTCACCAGGACCTGTGTCACATGGAAGTGTCAAGAACCTGTACCCGGAATGAGCCACCCGGAATTGTAGGTCTAAATATCCCAGATATATTTGAATTAATTATTTAAAGTAACTCTTTACACCTTATTGATGACCTAGAGAGGGGTCCCAACCATCAATTCACCCCAAGCAAGCACATCTAGGAGAGTTTGAGGAGATGTCCACATGATGGGGTTGGGTCTCCTGTCCTCTCCTGCTTCCCTGACATGCATGTGTTCCTGGCTGTCCCCACGTGTTCCTCGTATACTATTCGGTCCTATCTTCCTCACTGATCATCAATCAATAAGCACAACATAGTATACGTTTCTAAACGGTGCACACACTTTGGGGGATTGATCACTATGTATGCTATAATCAGCTTCACACATAATACTAGACATGGCAGTTCGTAGGTCTTGGCTAAACTGTCCCACAACATGACACGGTACACTGATCTTGCCACTCAAACTTATTATTTTTTTCTTAATTGATCTACCGCTGTAGGAGCTCACTATATACTTGATCACTGCATTTGTGCACACTCCTGTGACAAAAACTGTTTCTTGTCTCCGTAACACTAAAATGTCTCGAGACAATTGATGTTATCCACGGACGACCACTGACACACATGTGGGACATTTGGGGCTTGACTCTATTTATTTAATTATTAAAGTAATGAAATCAATTACGAAGGACCAGCCACTTTTATAGTAAAGAGGAAAACTAATAAAATGTGATCATTAGAAATTTCCGTAAGAACCAGTGACTATGGATAAATATTAAGAAATATAATCACTTGAATAATTTATGGGCTGTATAAATAATTTACTTGAATCAAAGCCTCAAACACCTACATTGGGTGGTTATTGCTAGAACTTCATATATGTCTAGGAACTAGTGTGGTTCGTACACCAATTCATTGTGTAATAACCTAATCTTGTAACCAATTAGAGAATCAATAGTAAATTTGTCACCACAATAAGAATATAATCATAAATATCAGAAATTGATAATTATAATAAAAACGTATTATTTCCAGTGCACAGTACTCAATAAATGATAATTAATATACTGATAATTTGAATAATCAAAGAAATACAAAAAGTCTTAGCTTGAAGACGTTTTCAAAGACATCAGTTACGAATCATCCTAGGGATCTCCGGAATTCCTCGTAGAACACTGGGAGATGAATAACACGGGTAAAGTAACAGCTCGTGGAATTCCTCACACGCGAGCTGTAAATCAAGGGATGTTACGTAGCAATGTACTAGGCTACTAAATACCTGTGTTCAAGAAATTGGGAATAAAAATTAATAGAAAATACTAACATGTGGTTCATTTATGTCGCTCGACGTGACGACAAGCTACCCTGCTATATACAATCTCTAATGATGCATCAAAAGGGAGTTATATAAGTACTTAGCTAATAGGGCACTGTATAAGTTGAAGCTTGCCGAAACTCGCGTCCCAGGCTCTAGTGTCACAATGGCGAACACGTGGTGGCTAGCTTGGCTTGGATGTCGACGCGCTTATTTGGCCGGTCACGATGGATCACGTAGAACAAATTAACTAGTTCCGGGTTGAATGTCAGGTTAAATCTTGCTGACAATTCACCACAACGTATCCTAGACTCTGACACCACCGAGTTGCTCAATTCCGCAACAAGTCTTCACGCCGCACACAGGCGACTTCTCCTCGAGCTGGCGTCTGCTACCACAATGGTTTCTCCCTCTCCACCCCGCGTCCCGCATTCACCACACAAATTATTTATCACGAATAATATTATTTCGCGCAGTTGTGGCTAAAATGCTTTGATAAAGACTGGGTTATAATTCTAGGGAGCTAAATATTATTACTTTCTCGTCTTACGATGGTAAACAAGAAATGGAGATGATTTTAGTTTTCTCCATGGCATTCGCGCGTGACGGTAAATTTTATTACCTGATAACAGTTGTAACTAGAAACTCTCGATTTGGCATTATTCGGGAGTTATGTTATCTGTAAATAATTATCACACGGAATACTGCTGATTTTAGAGAATCACACTCAATTCTCTAACACACTGGATATAAATGTGTTTATTTTGGTAGAATCTGACGCAATACTGGCCTTTGGTTACGTAAGAATTCCAGCATTATTGTACAGATACAATTATTAGTTCATGTGAACACTACCGTTGGTTAATTTTAGTTACTACAGTAATTAGTGGATTTTAGTAATATTTTATAATAATACAATAATATTGTATTAGTATACAATAATATTGTATTAATGTTGGAAATTTCCAACATAACTCCGTGGGGAGATTTATCGGGTCGCAGTGTAATGTTGAGTACTGACATACCCATCCCGAAGTTAGTATTAATATTAGCATATTAGTACGTTAGTACACACATAACGGATGTCCCATATTTGTCAATGACATACAAGAAACTTAAGTCTTGCAGATTTCATGTTAAATGGAACATGCTATTATGAATTACCTAAAGCTAATAACTAAGAAAGCTTACAATAAACTCTGTGACTGGTGTCGCTATGACATATAATGTTTATGTTACTAAGTCTTAAAGTCTGTAAACTCTCAGATACTCTAGACAAAATAATGTTATTTATAGCCTATACAACAATTAAGAATTTAAATCACACAATTTAAATAACTAAGAATCTAATGTGATGAGAATGTTATGGGTCATGGTGACTTGTAACTGTTTTGTTACTTGACATCACACCACAGTATCATCATGATTACTTAAATTGGATGGGAAGGTATTTGCTCTTGGTCAGAGCTGTAACAGGCTTGTAGTTTCCGCTTGCATTGTTGAGCAGCAGCTCTAGTGGGGCGGTTGCTCGGTGGATCAGAATCGCTGTCCTCGGAAACTACTGGTGAAGCTGGTTCTGGTAAACACTCTCGTTCTGCTAATTCGAGAGGCACCAACTTCTCTAAGGTTTTTAGGGTAGTGTTGCCTCGGCACAAAACTTTCACTACTCTTAGGATACCTTGGTGATCTGGATGGATAGCAACAATTTTGCCTAGGGGCCACTCTGACCTTGGTCCATCACTGTCAACCAATACTAGGTCTCCTGGTTTAAGTTGTACTTTATTTTAGGGACTCGAAGCTCCGTAGTGGTACTCTCGTAGAACTGTGAGGTACTCTCGAGTCCACACCTCATTCCACCTTTCAATGACTCTTGAGAGATGTTGGTAACTTTCTACTAAGTCACTCCTGGTTATATGTGAAGGGTCGACGGGGTCCTCTTCTGCTAAAGGAATGAGAGGACTCAGCAGGCCTCCATGTATCAAGTGTGAGGGACTCAGAGGTTCTCTCTGTGAGAAATCATCTGACAGGTAGGTTAATGGGCGGTTATTGACTCGCGCCTCGATTTCCACAACAAGTGTTTGGAGTTCGGAGTAACTAATTTTCTGTCAATGTAAGGTTTTTCTTAAACATTTTTTGACAGTTCCTATCATTCGTTCGTAGAACCCACCTTGCCAAGGGGCTCTTGGAGCTATAAATTTCCAGTGACATTGTCGTCTCTGCAGGACCGACTGTACTTCTGGATGATTCCATACTTCTCGCAGACAGGCTTCTCCTGCCATAAAATTGGAACCATTGTCCGATATCATTAGTTTGGGGCAAGATCTGCGAGCTGCAAATCTGCGAAAGGCTTGGATGAAGGCTTCAGCACTCATATCTGAAGTCACCTCTAAATGTACGCCTCTGGTGGTAGGACACGTAAAGAGGCAAATGTAAGCTTTCACTGGTATCTTATCTGGATTGCCAGTGAGAAGCAAGGCTCCTGTGTAATCAACACCAGTGGTTTCAAAAGGACGAAGATGAACCACTCTTTCTTCAGGGAGTGGTGGAGGTCCTGGGTAAGGACATACTCTAGCATCGTATCTTTTGCAGATTACACAGAATTTAATAATTGACTGTCTGACGACCTTGGGGAAGCCAGTATCTCTGTCTATGGTCGGTGAGAGTGTCTAACACTCAACCATGTAAAGTACCATATTGATGGTGATGTAAAACTAGAAGTTTGGTAATGATGTGGTGACGAGGTAGAAGGATTGGATTCTTTGTATCCAGATCAATATTTGCATGAAGCAAACGTCCTACTCACCTTAGTATATTATGAGTGTTGGCATCATACCAGATACCTAGAGACTTAGTTAATTTATCTGGAAGATTTTCATATTCGCTTCCATATGTCTCTTGTTGTGCACGTTTGATCCAGTAAAGGATAGGATTGGGAAACTTATGTCTGATTCCTATCTTAGCAAGAAAATCAAACACATGTGCTGTCACTCTTAATAACTTACTTAAGTTTGAATAATTGTGAAGATCAATGGCTAAGATTCGTTGAGGTTCTGGTTCTTTCATGGGAGTGGTGATATTGGTCACTATGACTTGTGGCTTTTGTTTTGGCCACTGACCACCAACAAGCCATGAAGGTCCATTGAACCACAGCGAAGACTTGATAAGTTGTTTTAGTGTTAATCCTCGAGATAAATAATCTGCAGGATTGTCCTTAGTAGGAACATGTCTGAATTTATATCCAGCAGATAATTCATGAATTTCCCTAACACGATTACTGACGTAGGGAGTTTTATTATTGTTGTTTCTTACCCATTGTAAGACTGCCTCATTGTCTGACCACACGACAATCTCACCAAAGTGGATATTATTGAGTGTCTTAGTCAGGCAATGAGCCAATCTTACTCCCACTAGCAATGCAGTCAACTCCATTTGAGGTAAAGATCTCTTCTTGATGGGAGCAACTCTTGCTTTGGATGTGAGCAAAATTGATTGTGCACTATTAACTAAGTAGGCTACAGCGCCATACGCTTTGCCAGAGGCATCGCAGAAAACGTGCAAATTTTTGGGCAAGTTTGGTCCTGAAGCATTACGAGGAAATTTCAAAACATCTAACTGATTGAAATTCGTTGTGAGTATCTGCCATTTAGCTTGTAACTCACTTGGTAACGGATCATCCCATCCCATCTGTTTCTGCCAGCATTCCTGCATTAGGAGTTTGCCCCTTATTAATATAGGACTAAGTAAGCCTAAAGGGTCAAATGGTTGACTGACATACGAGAGTAATTTTCTCATGGTAAGGGATGAATTATCTGTTTGTACTGACTTGACATTCATCTCGTCAGTACTTGTGTTCCATTCCACACCTAGAACCTTTAATTGATTAGGTACCTGATAACCTGGGAATTCTTTCTCGATTATCTGGTTTAGTGATTCATTATTTGAGGCCCATGATTGTAGTGGCATATTGGCTCCTAATAACTCACGGTTAGCTTCATGGTAGATTTCTACCAAATTGGGTTGATCATTTGTAGTTCCCTGGAAATTGTCGACATACAAGTTGTCACTAATTTCTGCCTTATAAGGGCTATTTGACTTCCTCAAATGTGTGTCTAGTGTTGCTTGCAACAGAAATGGGGAGGATGTCGCTCCGAATAATACTGAGGCAAAACGATATGTGATGATATCACTGTTAGGATCCAGTGGGTCCTTAATCCAGAGAAACTTAGTATAATTACGATCTTCTTTCTGTAAACCTACTCTGAGGAAAGCTTTACTGAAATCAGCAGTATAAGCAAAAATACCAGTGCGGAATCGTAATAGCACATCATGTAGCCTTTGGGTTAGGCTAGGTCCCGTTTGGAGACATTCATTCAAAGACACACTGCTTGGCTTCAATTTAGCACTACAGTTGAAGACAATACGTATTGGTGTTCAATGAATCTTTCACCACAGTGTGATGGGGTAAATAGTGACCTATTTTCCGGTCATCATTATCAACAACCTCGATGAATTTACTGTTGAGTTGTTGTTGGATTAGTTGATGATACATGTTCAGTTTGTCTGGCTGCTTCTGTAGTCGTGTTAATTGAGACTGTAATTGTGAGGCTGCCATAAAATAATTAACTGGAAGTTGTGGATGATTCAACTTCCATGGGAGTCTTAGCCAGTATTGTTTATCTTTATAGACAACTTTATCTAGATATTGTTGGTAAGTCCACATATCATCAGGGCTTGGTTGTTCAGGGATAATACCTAAAGTGTCTAAATCCCACAGACGATGTACAGGTGGATCAGACTCAATATCTTCAGATATTTCTCTGAAATGTAGGGGTGACTGTTCCAAGCCTAGTCACGCCACTATTATGTTGCTAGATTGTTGGTTGTTTGACGCTGGATTTTGTTGGAAAAGCACCGGTCCAGTAAGCAGTAATCCCACAGACGATGTACAGGTGGATCAGACTCAATATCTTCAGATATTTCTCTGAAATGTAGGGGTGACTGTTCCAAGCCTAGTCACGCCACTATTATGTTGCTAGATTGTTGGTTGTTTGACGCTGGATTTTGTTGGAAAAGCACCGGTCCAGTAAGCAGTTTGCCTCCAGCAGATGACAACAAATTCATTCTGTGTTGTCTGGTGCATCCCGTTATAAATTTATAATAATGGTCAGCGCCTATAAGTATTCCAACATCAGTGAGGCAGTCAGAATTTATTTTGTAGTCTGCTAGCCTCTTGCGGTTTCGTTTAAGATATTTCGCAGTGCGAGCTAATCCTGTGACCTGCAGGTCTGTAGGACGTTTATCTACTACTACCGCTTGTATTGGACTAGTGGAAGATCCAAGTCTCACTAATACCTTAACTACTTGGTATTCACGAGGTCCACTATTAGTCAAGAAACCAGAAATATTTAATCTCACACCTTTGGCAGGTTTTAATTTTAACTGCTCGACTAATTGTTGTGAAATGAAGGTTTTCTGTGAGCCTTGATCAAAAAGACCTCTAGTGTTAACTCTAGACTTCCTGTTTATTAGTCTAAGTTGAGCTGTAGGCAGAGTTGTATTATTGCCTGACTCAGTAGCAAGTACATTTATTTCTTGATGCACTTTGCAATATTGAACTGTGGTAGAATTCGTGGAATTCTCCCCAGTTGTCATGGATTGGGTTAAAGTTTTCCTACATAAGGCATAATGATGTACGCCTTGGTTGCATCTACTGCATGAACGTAGTTGCCCTACACATTTTTTGGGATCATGAGAGCCCATGCACTTGGTGCACCTGTGTATTTCTTGTAACCGTTTAATCCTGGTATTATAATTATGATAAACAGTGCATTGGTAGGTGACATGTCCTTGATTACAAAACAGACACCTTATCTCTCTGGTTGACTTTGTTCCTTTAGTAGATAAGTCATTTTTTACACGAGAAGGAGATATTGAATAAGTACCTACATTACCACTCCCCTTTCCAGTGGATGGAGCAGTCCTAGGTTTAAACTTATTAGACTTATTTAAAGTCATTTTTGGTTTGACTGAAGTGTCAATATGAGCTGAGTTACGATGGGAGTTAGTAGAGAAGTTTGAAACACTTTCCCCATCTTGGTTGGCTCTTTGTCTTTCGACTAAGGTATGTAGACCTTCTGTAATTTCTTTCAAGGTCAAAAAGGTCTTATTGTACATAGTACACAATTTATCTAAGGTTTCTCTTGGCAATTTTCGCCTAACAACTACTTTGGTCATCCATTCAGCTGACTGAATTTGGACTTTAAGGCTTTAAGGCCTTGAGTAATGATTCTAACTCTAGCCTGAAAGTTTGGAGAGAATCTGTAGAATTATTAGCAGATGGTAAATCTAGCAATTTTTGAACAAAGACAGTAATAGTTCTCTCCGTGTTATCGTAGTTGGTTTTGAGCAATTGAACAGCTAGGGTGTAACCATCATTGGTCAGTGTTATATTAGAGATTACCTTCAAGGCTTCATTTCGTAACAAGCCTTATAAATAAGTGAATTTGGTTGTTTGAGGAATGTTAACTTTAGAGTCTACTGCATGTACGAATTTACTCCAGAAATCATCCCAACTTTCGTTCTCGTTACCAGAGAATGTGGGTATATTGATTTGAGATAATTTGACCTCAGGATCTGTACGTGCAGCAGACGCTACTGTCAATTTGTTTTTAGCAATTTGCTTCTTAAAGGGTAGAAGTTTAACCCGTATATCTTCTTCATACTGAGCTAAATCATCTATAACATCCTCAAGTTCACTACTATCTACAGACGTTGAGTGAAGTTCTGTCAAATACAGACTCATGTGTTGCTTAATATGGGCAAATTTGCTTTCAGCAACTTGTAGTAAATCTTCTAATTCAAAGTAGTCAACAGTTGACTGTTGTGACAGATTTTGGCATTTATTAATCTGTCGGGTCAAATGACCTTTCAGACCGATAAGGGTCCTTTTCATTTTGGTAGCCGTTTCCATTTTGTTGGGCAAAGGCTGGTTTGTCAGTAAATATTTATTACTGAGATAACTGGGATATTGACTCATTCAGTGGAGATCAGTATCAATGAGAATAGCCTAATATACTTGAATAGACTATAATTTTACCTACCTAACAAGAGATAGCTAACTATTTTGAGCAGTGCTCGAACTTCACCATTAACTTTCGTCCGGTTAGCTCTTCTGTATCACCATTAGATGTAATGGTGACCATTCAGCAATACTCAAAATAGGCACACACAAATTAATGAGCACAAAAATGAAATAATATGGATATACTCTAATCAGAGTTATCACAAAGTTTAATCCCACCCTTAATAGGGTCAGCACAAATGGTATAATACATACACTACTGACTAGCTTAAGTCTAGTCATGATAATTCCTACCTAAGAAACTGCAAATTTATTTAGTCTGGGTTTGTGCCAAATTCAGCACAATCACAGCCTAAATTCTGCCTAATAAGACTGGTAAACATTATTGTGGTACAGTAATGTGTATATAGTGGTGCTGTATTTTTTTTTTTTTTTTTTGGATTTTATAGTATAGTGTGCACTTGCACACACAAGTAAAAACAATTATGTACTGTTAAGTTTGGCTTGCTAGCCACAGCCGTTTGTGATAGTTGATTGTGTTGATCAATTTGTCAACCACATGCACCTAGACTCACCTGACAGGTGTACACCATCTCTGGCCAGGTTTTGTCTATATGGTCTGGCTGTAAATTGGATATAAGTGGCATCCAATCTCACTAGTTTTTTCAGCCTGAAATTGATGTACTTAGCAGCTCTCTGGTAGTATTCTGGTGATACTCCCCAAAGAATAACTTGATTTGGTTGGCGAGGTTCCACTAGCGTGAATACTACCGAATTACTGATGAGCTTAAATGAAGAAATTATGGCTTTAAGGTGAGTGATCACCTCGGCTGGATGACGAGTAGGATGGATGTCATTACCACCTAGGTATATAATGGTTAGATGGTGAGGCCACTCTAACGCAGATGTTAGTGTGGAATTGTTATAAAGTTATGAGCTGTTGCTCCTGGTGACCTAAAGATTCTTACTTCTGTATGAGGTATAGGTCTAAGTGTTGTGGGTAATTGACAGTGTCCCACGAGTGCTACCTTATACATGAGGTGAAAGTAGCAATGAATTGGTGTGACTTAGGCTAACCTATGTGTTATGCTGTTGGTAGACACAATTAATTAAAATGGTTAGTCTAGACTACTTCACACGGTGATTAGTTATTACTAATTAGTATGTATATTTATAATTTATGTTTATCCGGTTCGATAAGGACCATAATGTGGGACATTTGGGGCTTGACTCTATTTATTTAATTATTAATGTAATGAAATCAATTACGAAGGACCACCCGCTTTTATAGTAAAGAGGGAAACTAATAAAATGTGATCATTAGAAATTTCTGTAAGAACCAGTGACTATGGATAAATATTAAGAAATATAATCACTTGAATAATTAATGGGCTGTATAAATAATTTACTTGAATCAAAGCCTCAAACACCTACATTGGGTGGTTATTGCTAGAACTTCATATATGTCTAGGAACTAGTGTGGTTCGTACACCAGTTCATTGTGTAATAACCTAATCTTGTAACCAATTAGAGAATCAATAGTAAATTTGTCACCACAATAAGAATATAGATCATAAATATCAGAAATTGATAATTATAATAAACACGTATTATTTCCAGTGCACAGTACTCAATAAATGACAATTAATATACTGATAATTTGAATAATCAAAGAAATACGAAAAGTCTTAGCTTGAAGACGTTTTCAAAGACATCAGTTACGAATCATCCTCGGGATCTCCGGAATTCCTCGTAGAACACTGGGAGATGAATAACACGGGTTATTCAGCTCGTGGAATTCCTCACACGCGAGCTGTAAATCAAGGGATGTTACGTAGCAATGTACTAGGCTACTAAATATCTGTGTTCAAGAAATTGGGAATAAAAATTAATAGAAAATACTAACATGTGGTTCATTTATGTCGCTCGACGTGACGACAAGCTACCCTGCTATATACAATCTCTAATGATGCATCAAAAGGGAGTTATATAAGTACTTAGCTAATAGGGCACTGTATAAGTTGAAGCTTGCCGAAACTCACGTCCCAGACTCTAGCGTCACAATGGCGAACACGTGGTGGCTAGCTTGGCTTGGATGTCGACGCGCTTATTTGGCCGGTCACGATGGATCACGTAGAACAAATTAACTAGTTACGGATTGAATGTCAGGTTAAATCTTGCTGACAATTCACCACAACGTATCCTAGACTCTGACACCACCGAGTTGCTCAATTCCGCAACAAGTCTTCACGCCGCACACAGGCGACTTCTCCTCGAGCTGACGTCTGCTACCACAATGGTTTCTCCCTCTCCACCCCGCGTCCCGCATTCGCCACACAAATTATTTATCACGAATAATATTATTTCGCGCAGTTGTGGCTAAAATGCTTCGATAAAGACTGGGTTATAATTCTTGGGACCTAAATATTATTACTTTCTCGTATTACGATGGTAAACGAGAAATGGAGATGATTTTAGTTTTCTCCATGTCTTTCACGCATGACGGTAAATTTTATTACCTGATAACAGTTGTAACTAGAAACTCTCGATTTGGCATTATTCGGGAGTTATGTTATCTGTAAATAATTGTCACACGGAATACTGCTGATTTTAGAGAATCACACTCAATTCTCTAACACACTGGATACAAATGTGTTTATTTTGGTAGAATCTAACGCAATACTGGCCTTTGGTTACGTAAGAATTCCAGCATTATTGTACAGATACAATTATTAGTTCATGTGAACACTACCGTTGGTTAATTTTAGTTACTACAGTAATTAGTGGATTTTAGTAATATTTTATAATAATACAATAATATTGTATTAGTGTTGGAAATTTCCAACAACACATGTGTCACCCATGGCGGACTGCGACTGACTGCCTGTGTGTGTGTGTGTGTATGTGTACTCACCTAGTTGTGCTTGTGGGGGTTGAGCTCTGGCTCTTTGGTCCCGCCTTTCAACTGTCAATCAACAGGTGTACAGGTTCCTGAGCCTATTGGGCTCTATCATATCTACACTTGAAACTGTGTATGGAGTCAGCCTTCACCACATCACTTCCTAATACATTCCATTTGTCAACCACTCTGACACTAAAAAAGTTCTTTCTAATATCTCTGTGGCTCATTTGGGCACTCAGTTTCCACCTGTGTCCCCTAGTGCATGTGCCCCTTGTGTTAAACAGCCTGTCTTTATCAACCCTGTCGATTCCCTTGAGAATCTTGAATGTGGTGATCATGTCCCCACTAACTCTTCTGTCTTCCAACGAAGTGAGGTTTAATTCCTGTAGTCTCTTCTCGTAGCTCATACCTCTCAGCTTGGGTACTAGTCTGGTGGCAAACCTTTGAACCTTTTCCAGGTTAGTCTTATGCTTGACAAGATATGGACTCCATACTGGAGTCGCATACTCCAGGATTGGTCTGACATATGTGGTATATAATGTTCTGAAAGATTCCTTACACAAGTTTCTAAAGGCCGTTCTTATGTTAGCCAACCTGGCATATGCTGCTGATGTTATCCTCTTGATATGAGCTTCAGGGGACAGGTCTGGCGTGATATCAACCCCCAGGTCTTTCTCTCTCTCTGACTCTTGAAGTATTTCATCTCCCAAATGGTACCTTGTATCTGGTCTCTTGCTTCCTACCCCTATCTTCATTACTTTACATTTGCTTGGGTTAAAGTCTAATAGCCATTTGTTCGACCATTCCTGCAGCTTGTCCAGGTCTTCTTGAAGCCTCAAGATGTCCTCCTCTGTCTTAATCCTTCAAATAATTATGGCGTCGTCAGCAAACATTGAGAGGAATGAGTCTATACCTTCTGAGAGATCATTTACGTATATCAGAAACAGGATAGGTCCAAGCACAGAGCCTTGTGTGACTCCACTGGTGACTTCTGGCCAGTCTGAGGTCTCACCCCTCACTGTAACTCTCTGCTTCCTATTGTTTAGGTACTCCCTTATCCACTGGAGCGCCCTACCAGTTACTCCTGCCTGTTTCTCCAGCTTATGCATCAACCTTTTATGGGGTACTGTGTCAAAGGCTTTCCGACAGTCCAAAAAAATGCAGTCCGCCCATCCTTCTCTTTCTTGTTTAATCTTTTTCACCTGATCGTAGAATTCTATCAAGCCTGAAAGGCAAGATTTACCCTCCCTGAACCCATGTTGATGGGTTGTCACGAAGTCTCTTCTCTCCAGATGTGTTACTAGGTTTTTACTCACAATCTTCTCCATCACCTTGCACGGTATAAAAGTTAAGAACACTGGCCTGTAGTTCAGTGCCACTTGTCTGTCACCCTTTTTGTATATTGGTACTACATTAGCAGTCTTCCATATTTCTGGTAGGTCCCCCGTTTCCAGTGACCTACTATACACTATGGAGAGTGGTAAGCAAAGTGCTCCTGCACACTCTTTCAATACCCATGACGAGATTCCATCCGGCCCAACAGCTTTTCTCACATCAAGCTCCAATAGGTGCTTCTTGACCTCATCTCTTGTAATTTCGAACCTATCCAAATTCACCTGGTTTGCTGCCACCTCTTCTAGCTCCATGACATCTCCCTGTTCTATTCTAAAGACCTCCTGGAACCTTTTGTTGAGTTCTTCACACACCTCTTTGTCATTCTCTGTGTACCTGTCCTCGCCCATCCTAAGTTTCATCACCTGTTCCTTCACTGTTGTGTCCCTCCTGATGTGATTGTGTAGTAGCTTTGGTTCGGTCTTGGCTTTATTAGCTATATCATTTTCATACCTTTTCTCAGCTGCTCTTCTCACACTGACGTACTCGTTCCTTGTTCTCTGGTATCTCTCTCAACTTTCTGGTGTTCTGTTATTACGGAAGTTCCTCCATGCCCTTTTGTTATACTCCTTTGCTTTCATACATTCCCTATTAAACCACGGATTCTTCCTTTGCGTCTCTGTTTTTTCCTGTTGGGCTGGGACAAACCTGCTTACAGCCTCCTTACATTTTTGGGTGACATAGTCCATCATGTCTTGTACGGACTTGGTTCCGAGTTCTGTGTCCCAATGCATATCTCATAGGAATTTATTCATTTCCTTATAGTTTCCCTTTTGGTACGCCAGCCCTTTGGTTCCCAGTTCTTTTTTGGGGGTGATAATTCCCAGCTCAACCAGGTACTCAAAGCTCAATATACTATGATCACTCGTTCCCAATGGGGCTTCCAACTTAACTTCCCTTGTATCCGACTCATTTAGGGTAAATATCAGATCAAACAAGGCTGGTTCATCCCCTCCTCTCATTCATGTTGGTCCCTTGACGTGTTGACTTACAAAGTTTCTTGTTGCCACATCCAGCAGCTTAGCTCTCCATGTGTCTGGGCCTCCATGTGGGTCTCTGTTTCCCCAATCTATCTTACCATGGTTGAAGTCTCTCATGATTAGAAGTCTGGATCCGTTCCTGCTAACCACAGAAGCTGCTCTCTCTATTATATTGATGGTGGACAAGTTGTTTCTATCATATTCCTGTCTGGGTCTTCTGTCATTCGGTGGGGGGTTATATATGACTACTATTATAATTTTCTGTCCTCCAGTTGCTATAATGCCTGATATGTAGTCACTGAAACTTCACAGTTCTGAATTACCATCTCTACGAAACTCCAACGTTCTCTTAGTAGCAAAGCTACACCACCTCCTCCTCACCCTTCTCTCTCTTTCCTCACTACATAGTAGCCTTGTGGAAACACTGCGTTTGTTATGATTTTCGCTAGCTTTGTTTCTGTGAGTGCTATTATGTCTGGGTTTTCTTCTAGTGCCCATTCTCCAAGTTCACTTGTTTTATTTGAAATCCCATCTATGTTAGTGTACATCGCCAAGAAGCTCACTTTCTTCTGTTCATTTTCATGTCCCTTTCTTGGCGAGCATTCTGCTGGTGTGGGAAGTTGTTCCTTGTGTGAGAGGATCTGTGAGGTGGTTTGCAGGGACTCAGAGGATTTTGGGGTAGGGGGTGGGGGTTTCAGGGAAAGGGGGACGGGTAGGGTGTGGGTTAAGGAGATAAGGGGGACATGGAGGATATGGGGTGTGTGTGTGTGTGTATTCACCTAGTTGTGCTTGCGGGGGGGTTGAGCTCTGATCTTTCGGTGTCAATCAACTGATGTACAGGTTTCTGAGCCTATTGGGCTCTATCACATCTACACTTGAAGTCAGCCTCTACCACATCACTTCCTAATGCATTCCATTTGTCTACTCCGCTGACATGAAAAAATTCTTTCTAACATCTCAATGGCTCATTTAGGCAATCAATTTCCACCTGTGCCCCTTAATGTGTGTGCCCCTTGTGTTAAATAGTTTGTCTCTATCTACCCTATCAATTCCTCTGAGGATCTTGTATGTGGGTGATCATGTCCCCTCTAACTCTTCTGTTTCCCAGTGATGTGAGGTTTAATTCCCGTAGTCTCTCCTCACAGCTCATACCCCTCAGTTCGGGTACTAGTCTGGTGGCAAACCTTTGAACCTTTTACAGTTTAGTCTGATACTTGACTAGATACGGAGTCCAGGCTGGAGCCGCATTATCCTGGATTGGTCTGATATATGTGGTCTACCAAGTCTAAAGAATTCCATACACAAATTTCTGAAGGCCGTTCTTATGTTGGCTGATGTTATGCTCTTGAAATATCATATTGATATGTTTGTACTCACTTAGTGGTACTCACCTAGTTGTGCTTGTGGGGATTGAGCTCTGGCTCTTTGGTCCCACCTCTCAACCGTCAATCAACAGGTGTACAGATTCCTGAGCCTACTGGGCTCTATCACATATTCATTTGAAACTGAGTATGGAGTCAGCCTCCACCACATCAATTCCTAGTGCATTCCATCTACTAACTACTCTGACACTGAAAAAGTCCTTTCTAACGTCCCTCTATGTGTGTGTGTGTGTGTGTGTGTCTGATTGTGTATTAAAGTGAAATATATAAAAAAAACATAATATAGCTAAAATTGATTGGTTAGAAAAGCGAGGTCCAGGAGCTAATTGCTGTTCCTGCTGGCACAAATAGTTAATTCACACATACCTCAGGGTAGATAATGGTGAATGCAAGAATTTTGAATAAAATTGAGACGGAAGATATTTGGGAGCAAATAAAGAGCAGTGTGACGAGTCCCGTCATAGATGGAATCAGATGATAATACTGTTCAAGGATGACTACAAGAAACTGATTAAGGATTTAATTGAGAAATTTTGAAGCAAAATGTCAAAACTTTAAGAGGAACTACGGAATTTCAGAATCAGGGAGGCGACAACTGAGTGAGAACAGCGCCATTAGAGAATAATGAAACATGACTTAGAAGCTAAAAGCTTTTGGCAGAAGGAAATGGAGAAAATAAGAATAACTTGAGAGAAGTTAGATGTAAAACACAGGAGATAGTTGTAAAGTGGGAACATAAATAAAATATGAAAGTTGGCAGATTGTACCAGGAGAGGCTATCAACCATTAAGACAAAACTCGAAAACCTGAATACTGTAACAAATAGTCACTGTGAGCATTGCAGTGGAAAAATAAGATGATGGATGCTGCTCTCCAAATAGCAAATTCACAGGCAAGAAAAGAACAAACTATGAGGACAATACTAAAAGAAAGAACGATAATATTTCAGGGTCTGCCTAAGATAAAAACAACAGACACCACAGTGAATCGTATGCAATTAGAACGCCTTCCAGAGGTTTAAACAGATCTGGGAGAAATGTACAATCTGGGGACATATACTGCCACGATAAATGTACGGGCTGAGGGGTCATATACAGTCACAAAAAATGTACGGGCTGGGGTCATATACTGTCACGAGAAATGTAGGGGCTTGTGTCATATACTGTCACGAGAAATGTACATGCTGGGGTCATATACAGTCACAAAAAATGTGCGGGCTGGGAGTCATATACTGTCACGAGGAATGTACGGGCTGGGGTAATGTACTGTCACGAGAAATGTACAGGCTGGGGTTATGTACTTGTCACGCGTCACTCACCTTGGCCTTGTGTTACGTGGGTTACAGTTAAACAGCGGGGGAATCATGCTACTAGACTTGTAACCCCACACCGCGGGTCTTCTAGCTCTCCCTCTACTAGGATACCATGCATCATCCCCAGGGAGCTCTCTAAGTCATGCCTCAAGTCCGGTCACCACTACTGGACCTTGGATCGAAGGGGGAGAGGAGAAGGCCCAGCGCACACTGCTTGAGCTCGATCCTGCAATGCGCGACTCCTCAACCAAGTCTGCCCACCTACACATGTAAAGTTTTGCAGGACCACCGGCCATAACCTCAGTTCTCACCTTGATTTCCTGGTCACCATTGGGTAATCTTCTCTGCGTCCCAGCTACGCTCTTACTTTATATCTAATGTCGTGTTGCCAGCCAAGGGTCTCTCTTCCATATAATGCCAGTTTAAGTGTGGTGTAATCAAGAATCATTTATTCCTAATGCTCAATGAGATGGAGGAGACACACAAAAGCACGATAAAAGTTGATAAAATTTACTTAAGAAAGAACTATATAAACATGGGTGAAGTATGCATATAAAGACATGTATTGTAATAATAATAATAGTAGACATTAGCGCTTCTCTGGTGATCTCCAGGCTCTTGCGTCAACTGGGCGAATTTAAAGGGATTCCACAGCCTCCTCCTCCTCCTGGAGCTGCCTCGCATCCCGTAGTCACACAGTCCTCCAACGGCTTGGCCACTCACGCTGCTCGCTGTTTTCGCCAGGCAGTAGATAACATATGCAAGCTGCCCTACAGCCTAATTTACTCCTATAATATCTAGAAATACTCTAACACAACCTAAGTATATCACTAGGGCTATCTCGCTTAATACCAAGGGAAAATGTGAGGGAATAATGATCTACCTTTAATACAATCCTGTCCTCAGATGCCTGAATTCCGTTGTTCGTCGTGGTTCTGGTCCCTCACGTCATTCCTCGGCAATCCGGTTGAGTTATCATTAAGACACGCGTCGTCTCCATGCTCACTCCCATATTGCAGTTCCCAGTCGCTGGTTCATCCAGTCGTCACTGCTCACTTCATCTCCCTCAGTCGCCCCTTTACCACGACCACATACTCATGGACCTGGAAGTGCCTTCTCCTTCCTGAGTTCTCAATGGGCGTGATCCAATCACAGCAGCTCTGAGTATCTCGTTTTTCACTGACGGTGAAAAACGACAGTGTTTTTCACTGTCGGCGAACCACTCACTACTCCTGCCGTCGTCACTCCAGACTCTTCCAAGACTATCAGCTTACAGTCCTCGGCGTCCTTATACTGCTGGAACTCGACTTCCTCGCACTTCTCTGAAGTGTTTAGTCTTCTGTAGTTGCTGTGCACTTATCAGGCTACGTTACTCCACTGAATGAGGCTCCTGGACTTCGGAACTCGAGAGCTCAACCAGCGCACGTCCGCTCTCAATGAAGCGCCGTGAATCTCTGCGGGTTCAGTGCCCTGCAGGCTCTGAGCCAGGCCTGGTGACATCACAGCTTCCAGGGGCGGGCTCTCATTGGTCACTCACGTCACGTGACCACAGTCAGTCAATCGCCAGCTTGCTGGCGTCTTCATATTTTAAGCGCAATCCAGGCAGGGCCGTCGCTATTTTGTATGTACTAGGGGCGTAAGCCCTC
Organism: Procambarus clarkii; assembly: GCF_040958095.1. Taxonomy (NCBI): domain Eukaryota; kingdom Metazoa; phylum Arthropoda; class Malacostraca; order Decapoda; family Cambaridae; genus Procambarus; species Procambarus clarkii. The sequence continues at coordinate 4,547,446 of NC_091227.1, forward strand.
TTACAAGCCAAAACTAAAATAACAGTTTTAGTCCGAAAAGGTACTTTTGCTAGTTCTCACCTATGTCAAACTGATCCCGGCAACTTAGGTAATCTGCAGGGTGTATAGACATGACTCTTCTCGCTGGATAAGGGAATATATAGGAGAGGGCACCGTAACAACTGTTACAAGAAATGTACGGGCTGGGGTCATATTATGTCACGAGAAATGTACAGGCTGGGGTTAAATTCTGTCACGAGAAATGTACAGGCTTGGGTCATATACTGTCACGAGAAATGTACACTCTGGGGTTAAATTCTGTCACGAGAAATGTACAGGCTGGGGTCATATACTGTCACAAGAAATGTACAGGCTGGGGTCATGTACTGTCAAGAGAAATGTACAGGCTGGGGTCATGTACTGTCAAGAGAAATGTACAGGCTGGGGTCATATACTGTCACGAGAAAATAAGAAACCTAGTCCAATCAAACTGATAGTTACTAATAAAAATGCTTCAAGCATCTTGATGAATTGAAAAAGAGTTCTCAGAACAATGAGAGGGATTTAAAAAGCTCTCCCTCCAGAATGATATGAACAGGCAGGAAATAAAAACAATGGTAGAACAAACAAGGAGCAGGGCAGAGAAAGGGATTGAAGGAAGGAGAGTGGACAATATAGCCAACTAGAGGAGGGAGTGAGACAAGAGACAAGAGATTCCTAATTCCCCCAGGAAACGCGAGAGCAACACCTACATAGTAGAAATATAGTGTTAAAAAATGTAAACAGGTAACATGGCGAACGAGCAGCTAGAACCCCAGGTAGAAGGAATCGGTTCCTAGACTTGACAAGGAACGAAAAACTAGAATACCTCTAGCTCCTCCCCCAAACCAAACATACCAGAAATCCAACATATCTACAGACTTACTTCCACCAACATTCCCCCGTGGAGATGTTGAAGGACGTACCTAGGCTGGAAACTAGACATTCAGAGGACAATACAACAGTAGGGGCTTTAAAGATCTGGTACACCAAAGCCAATGGATTGTCTGATAACGCATATGAACTTGACTAAAGGACTGAGGAAACAGAGCCTAATGTAATAGCATTATTAGACACCAAAGTAACTGGTATGGTTAGCATTTCCCAAGGAAATTCCAAATAATGAGAAGCGAAAGACTACTGAGAGGAGGAAAAGATTGTAGAAGAAGTAGTAGAGAGGAACACTCCTGATGCAACATGTCAAAGAGGAAACAAGAAGGGGTAGTGACCAAAGAGCTAGGCTAGATCTGAAGCAACTACAGGAACTGGATGTGACAAAACCCGTGGAACCAGATAAATATCGCCTTGGATACTAAAACAGGCAGCAAAACCCTTGTACAGCTTGCCATAATATTTAATTTCTTCCTAGAAATGGGAGAACTTTCTGAAACCTGGGAAATGGGTTATGTGGTACCACTCTACAAGAAATGGGGAAGATAGAAACCATTAAATTAGAGACCCATATCACTAACAAGTATTCCATGCAAGTTGCTAGACAGGCAGTTTAGAAGCAGGCTACCACCTACCACCTAAATGCCTGCACAGGCAGGCAGAGTGTAGAGAGGTTACAAGTGGAGTATCACAAGGTACGAATTTAGGGCCCATCCTGTTTCTAATATATATGTCAATAGAAATGACAGGAAATAGGCTCCATATTAATGTTTGCAGATGATGCAAAACTAATGAGAAGAGTCAGGTCAGGGATAGATTGTGATGCATTGCAAGCGGATTTGAACACACTCCAGAGGTGGTCTGAAAATTGGCTGCTAGAATTTAACCTAGCCAAATGCAGTGTTATGACGATTGGAACAGGAGTGCGAAGATCATTACATCAGAATAGGATGAAGTAAAGACTAATTCCTTAATCAGAAAAAAAAACTGGAAGTGGACATAACCCCAAATTTAATGTCAAAAGCACACATTAGCAGAATAACGACAGCCGAATATGACATATTCGCCAACATCCGTGTATCCTTCAGAAACGTGGAGAAAGGACTTTCCCAGGCCTTATATACAGTGAATGTGGGATCTATTCTTGAATATGCATCCTCAGAATGGAACCCTTAGCTGAAAAAATTGCTAGGAAACTGGAAAATATCCGAAGACATGCAACTAAACTCGTTCCGGAGCTGAGGGGATTGAGATATGAGGAAAGACAGAGAACACTTGATCTTACAATGCTGGAGGAAAGGAGAGATAGTAGGGACATGATAACAACATATAACATTCTGAAGAAAATTGACAAAATTGACAAAGCAGCATTGTTCAAAGCTAGGAGTAGAACAAGGGGGTCATAGACGAAAACTAGAGATGCAAATGAGTGACTGAGATGAGGAAGAACTTTTTCAGATAGAGCTATCAATAAATGTAATAGATAAGATGCAGGAGTCGTTGGAGCTAATTCGAGTCAGAATATAAATGTATATATGATGAAAACTCGAGAAATGAATCAAGCACAACAAGGTGAGTACACACACACACAAAGTGGGCTGAACAAAGCAGAGTACCGGAGCAACAGAGTACCGGAGCAACAGAGAACAATGAATTACTGTGAACGGGAAAGACGTCAGAGTGGTGTGATGTCACCAACGAAGTCCCACAAGGTACTATACTTCGCTTCAATGTCAAAAGAGTTTGGAAAAGGTGGGAGGGAGGAAGAAGTATGAGGAGTTGAAATTCTTGAAGAGGATGTAGATGGGGAATAGGGAGGCTAAAAAATTTGGTGGCCTAGCCACCACGGGTTGCCTTAGAGTATTTTTTAAAGATCTTTATATTGGGTTTGTTATTCTGACGTGTGTTTGGGAGACGGGAGGCGGCGTGGTAAGCTGGGTGGGCTTGATGGGTCTGTACCAGGGCTGGAGGGGAAGTGGGGAGTAGCATGGTGTGTAGGCATTGGGTGTAGATGTTTCAGTCTTGGTTCTTCAACTAGCTTCTTTCGTCTGCTGCAGGTAGAGGTTTTTCTTGTGTTCTAAGTCTTCTCGCGCTTCTGTGTCTTCTGTTTTTTATTCGTCTGAGACTTTTATTTTATTGACATGGCCGTGCTGTTGTTGGAGCTTGGTGAGGAAACCTCCATGAGAAAGTCTTGCACACAGTTCATTGGTGGTGGGGTGATGGTGCTCCTACTGAGATTTCCTCGTCTGAAGAGTTCGAAGCGTTGTCTGGAGCCGGTGGTTTAGTCTTCGGTCGAACAGCCTGGGTTGGGTTCTAGTGTGGTGAAGTGGTGGTTGCAGCTACCACGGGAGCTTTGGTGGTGATGCTGGCAGGTGTAGACAGTACATCGGAGAGCGCGTCGGCTGTGATGGTGATTGTCGGATCGTTGGGAGCTGGTGTGGAGGGTGTATTCGTTTGCGCAGCTTGGGTCATGGGTGGTGCTGGAGTCTGGGTTGAGGTCGTCGTTGTATAGTGCTTGTGGTAGTCCCTGTGGTAGTACAGTATCACAAGGTACTTGGACCCATCCTGTTTCTGATATATGTAAACGATCTTCTAGAGGGTATACTCATTCTTCTCAGTGTTTACTTATGATGCTAAGACTATAAGAATGATTAAGACACAAGAAGAAATGAACAGCATGCAAGATAACACAGACTGATGGAATGGTAATAAATGGCTACAAAACTTTAACGCAAGTATGTATACAATGATTAAATAGGTAATGGAAGTAGAAGGCCAATCACATGGTACGAGTTAGGAGATGAAGTCCTTCAGGAATCAGATAGAGATCTAGGGATTCATATCAAAACAAACCATTTCCTAAAAGCCTATATCGAAAGGATATCCTCAGCGGTATATACTACGCTGGCCAACATGAAAACGGCCTTCAGAAACTTGCGTAAAGAATCATTGAGAACCTCCTGTACCACATGTGGAACACCAGTCCTAAAGTATCAGATCCAGCGTGGAAGCCATACCTATAAAAAAACAGACATAGCTAGAGGGATTCATAGGTTTTCCACGAGGCTAGTCCCTGAGCTCAGAGGTAGTACGTGGAGGACAGAAGAAATGAGGGAGGCATGAGTACCACCTACAAAATTCCCAGAGGAATTAACAGCATTGATAAACACAAACTATTTACAATAGGTGGAACGCTCACACGGAAACAGCAGTGGAAATTTAGTGCTCATATGTGCCACAGACACAATAAATAGTTTTTTCAGTGTGAGAGTTGTTAAGAAATAGAATGCATTATTAAGTGATGTTCTGGATGGAGACTTCATTCGTAGTCTTAAATATAGATATGATAGAACCCATTAGGCTGAGGAACCCGCACACCAGTTGATCAACAGTGTAGAGGCGGAACCAGAGAGTCGAAGCTGAAATCCTGTAAGCACAATTAGCTGATTACTAATAGGTGAATACACACACAGTGCCTCGTGGGCAGTGTTCAGGGATTGTAATCCTGAGGGCAGGGATTGTAATCCTGAGGGCAGGGGTTGTAATCCTGAGGGCAGGGGTTGTAATCCTGAGGGCAGGGGTTGTAATCCTGAGGGCAGGGGTTGTAATCCTGAGGGCAGGAGTTGTAATCCTGATGGCAGGGGTTGTAATCCTGATGGCAGGGGTTGTAATCCTGATGGCAGGGGTTGTAATCCTGATGGCAGGGGTTGTAATCGTGAGGGCAGGGGTTGTAATCCTGAGGGCAGGGGTTGTAATCCTGAGGGCAGGGGTTGTAATCCTGAGGGCAGGGGTTGTAATCCTGAGGGCAGGGGTTGTAATCCTGAGGGCAGGGGTTGTAATCCTGAGGGCAGGGGTTGTAATCCTGATGGCAGGGGTTGTAATCTTGATGGCAGGGGTTGTAATCCTGAGGGCAGGGGTTGTAATCCTGATGGCAGGGGTTGTAATCCTGAGGGCAGAGGTTGTAATCCTGAGGGCAGGGGTTGTAATCCTGAGGGCAGGGGTTGTAATCCTGATGGCAGGGGTTGTAATCCTGAGGGCAGAGGTTGTAATCCTGAGGGCAGAGGTTGTAATCCTGAGGGCAGAGGTTGTAATCCTGAGGGCAGAGGTTGTAATCCTGATGGCAAGGATTGTAATCCTGAGGGTAGAGTTTGTAATCCTGAGGGCAGGGGTTGTAATCCTGAGGACAGGGGTTGTAATCCTGAGGGCAGAGTTTGTAATCCTGAGTGCAGGGGTTGTAAACATAAGGGCAGAGTTTGTAATCCTAAGGGCAGGGGTTGTATTAATAAGGGCAGGGGTTTTATTAATAAGGGCAGGGGTTTTATTAATAAGGGCAGGGGTTGTATTCGTAAGTGTGGGGGGTTCGATTCACTGTCAAGACAAACAGATTCTGTCACCTGATACACCTGTTCACCTAGGAGTAAATAATTACCTGGGAATTAGCTGCTACTTGCTTCATCCTAGGAATGTGTATCTACTCACCTATTTGTGCTTGCAGGGCTTTGGCTCTTTGGTCCCGCCTCTCAACTGTCAATCAACTGAGATACAGATTCCTGAGCCTACTGGGCTCTGTCATATCTACATTTGAAACTGTGTATAGAGTCAGCCTCCACTACAACACTGCCTAATGCATTCCATCTGTTAATTACTCTGACACTGAAAAAGTTCTTTCTAACGTCCTTTTGGCTCATGTGGGTACTAAGTTTCCACTTGTTCGCGTACCACCAGTGTTGAATAGTTTATCCTTGTCTACCCGGTATACAGACAGACAGATACACAGTTGCCGGTTAGACCATCCAGCTGACAGATGGACGGACCGACAGACAGACAGACACTGAGACAAAGAGACACAGACAGACAGATAGGCAGACAGACATGTAGGCAGACAGAGACAGGCAGACCGTTAGTAACTGTTTAACTAATTAACTAACCTCCACTCAACATACATACACACACACACACACACATACAGACAGACAGACAATGTTTTTAGTTTTCACAAAGTTTACTCACATAATAAAGGTTACGTTTCCGGCTCCAATCTCTACGTTGAAGAACGGAAATAATATCCGTATGTCTCGGCTAAGTCACTTAGCTCTATAAGGATATTTTCTGTAGGTTTGCCATTAATAAACGGACAATCTGGAGAAGCTTCTGTGTGACGACTGCGGGGGGATTCGCTTTTCAACCACCCTCCCACCATTTTATGGCAGAAAGCGCAAATGCAGTAATCATGCGCCTTTAGGTAGTAATACCCATTCTTAGCTAGGGTTGTAGGGATTATCCAGCTTAGACTCCAGTTGGAAAAATGTTCCACCTTGCTCGTTCACAGCGAACACGGTCCAAACTGCGGAACGTCTTTCTACGGTACAGTCCCATACTGAGCTTGCTCTCAAAACTGTGACCTGAAGAACCCTAAGAGGATATTTATCATCGAGAGAAAAAAAATCGAGGATTTACATTACGCTTTATATTTCATAGTTATTCCTCTGTACGTGCTTAAGGTAAGATCCCACTATCCCATGTGGTCGCCTACCCTCCTCAGTCTCAGCTTATATCTTCGTGTGGCAACACGTCTATGCACACCTCTCCGCTTTCAAGTAAGTCTACCTTCTTTTTACTGCTAAATGTTTCTCATCATTTTTGCTACCTCTTTCTACTTTACTTCTGTTAACTTTATTTCTGTTAACTTTACCCGACTCCTGCTGCTTCTGTATGTTTTGATACTACTACTTATTCTTTCTTAACTTCTGCTGCTGCTGCTGCTTCCTGTATGTTTTTGCCACACTCACTCTCTCTCTCTCTCTCTCTCTCATTAAAGCTACTACTACTTTACTTTCTTCTGTTAACTGTACCCTGCAACTCTTTAAAGCTCCCATTTCTTTATTCTATATCTTTCTTAATTGTAACCGTAAGTTTTGCTTTCTCTATTCTTCTAAAACACCTTCTGTTAAATCTTTCTGCTTTAACTTCCTCAAATCATCCTTTACATATATCTTCTCCTCACTCTCCTAAAACACATCTACTCCCCAAAAATACTTCCCTCACTCTGACAAAAAGGCAGGGGGAGGAGCTTACAAACTTTTTCACCCTTTCACCCATACACCAAGAACTTCGTACTCTTCCCACTTCTCCATCTACCAATTTCACCCTCTCCTTTCAACAGAAAATGTATCATGCCCCAAAAATTTTAACAGAAAACGTGACATGTCCCCCCAAAAACACTCACTACGTTCTCACAACTTTCACACAACCATACACACCTCACTCGAACACTACTTCTCCCATATTTATCATACATCTGGCAATACGCCCCCTCCGCCACCCTATATTGCCCCAAACGTTCCTACAACATTATTACATCTTTCGACGATGCCGAAACTACTCTATCCCAAAATGGAGGGGAAGGTCTGTCGTAAATCTCCCTACTCGTAACCGGGTTCCTTACCGGTTTACCGTAACCGTTATACTCTATGATTCTACTCAAGTTCAGAGGATCCTAACCTTTGTGGAAATATAGTTTACTGTTTAAGGTAAATAAATAAAATAGCACTTAAAATAAACCGTTATTACTGCCCTTCACTATTAATATTTACAAGTGTATGTGAGGTCATCCAGAGCGGCGTCACTAGCAGCGTCACTAGCCCTCACACTAGATAGCTTCACAGGTGACGGGCACTATATTCCTCTGATGAGGTCTTCAACGAACCACTAGCCCTTACGCTAGCAGAAGTTATGGAGAAGCCTTCAAGAGCTCCCCCTCCATAGCGCACTCGCTGGTACGCTCAATCAGCAAAGTCAGCACTGCGCAACTAGCCTCACTGGCTAGTACCTTCCAGGAATGAAATCTACAGCGTTCCACCACAGCGTTCACCTAGCCCCACTGGCTACTACATTCCAGGAGTGAAGTTCACAGCGCTCACCTAGCCCAACTGGCTAGTATCTTCAAACCAACCCAAGTACTCTTCCACTGTCTCGACTTCACTGACTACCATCGCCTGTCCCTGGTTACTCGTCACCTTCCAGCACAGCAGACTAGAAGACGGGAAACTACGATTAATGGAAGGGTCAACTGCTTTAGTTCGGCACCTGGAACGTAGATGGCGCCGAGACCCTGAACTCAGTATGCTCAGGAATCTTTATATCAGTTGATTGACAGTTGAGAGGCGAGGCCAAAGAGCCAGAGCTCAACCCCCGCAAGCACAACTACGTGAGTACACACACAAACACACACACACACACACACACACACACACACACACACACACACACACACACACACACACACACACACACACACACACAACCACACACACACACACACACACACACACACAGTCCTCCCTCCCCCCCTTTCCTTCCCGTCCTCCCTCCCCTTTCACCCCATACCCTCCCTGTCCCTCCCCCTTCAGTGGATCCCCCGCCCCTCATCCCAGTATCCTCTGATACCCTGTTATCCACCTCACAGGTCCTCATACCCATGGAACAGCCTCCCCCACCAGCAGAACACTCACCAAGGAGGCGATTTGAGAAGGGACAGAAGAAAGTGAGCCTCAAAGCGATGTACACTAACATAGATGGAATTACAAATAAAGCAAATGAGCTTGGAGAACGGGTACTAGAGGAAAACCCAGACATAATAGCCCTCACAGAAACAAAGATCACGAAAACGATAACAAACGCAGTGTTCCCACAGGACTATTATGTTATGAGGAAAGAGAGGGAAGGAAGAGGTGGGGGTGGTGTAGCTCTGCTGGTAAGAAAAGGCTGGGATTTTGAGGAGATGGATATTCAGGGCTGTGAAGGTTTTAGCGACTATATAGCAGGTACCGTAACAAATGGAGGGAAAAAAATTATAGTCGTAGTCATATATAATCCACCACCAAATGACAGAAGACCTAGACAGGAATATGATAGAAACAACATGGCCACCATTAACATAATAGAAAGAGCAGCTTCTGTTGCTTGCAGGAATGGATCTGGACTACTAATTATGGGAGACTTATACCATGGGAAGATAGTTTGGAAGAACAAAGACCCGCATGGAGGACCAGAAACATGGAGGGCTAAGCTGCTGGACGTGGCAACAAGAAACTTTCTAAGCCAGCACATCAAAGAACCAACAAGAATGAGAGGAGAAGATGAACCAGCAATGCTTGATTTGATATTTACCCTAAATGAGTGGGATATAAGAGAAGTTAAGATGGAAGTGCCCTTGGGAATGAGTGACCACAGTGTATTAAACTTTGAGTACCTGGTAGAGCTAGGAATTATCTCCCCCAAAAAAGAACTAGGAATCAAAAGGCTGGCATACCAAAAGGGAAATTATGAACAGATGAGAAGTTTCCTAAGTGAAATACCTTGGGACACAGACCTCAGAGATAAGTCTGTACAGGGTATGATGGACTATGTTACCCAAAAGTGTCAGGAGGCAGTAAACAGGTTCATCCCGGCCCAAAGGGAAAAATCCGAGAAGCAACAGAAGAATCCATGGTATAATAGGGCATGTATGGAAGCGAAGAAACTGAACAAAAGGGCGTGGAGGAACTTCCGAAATAACAGAACACCAGAAAGCAGAGAGAGATACCAGAGAACCAGGAATGAGTACGTCAGGGTGAGAAGAGAAGCAGAGAAAAGTTTTGAAAATGATATAGCAAACAAAGCCAAGACCGAACCAAAGCTACTCCACAGTCACATCAGAAGGAAAACAACAGTGAAAGAACAGGTATTGAAACTTCGAACAGGCGAGGACAGGTATACAGAGAGGTGTGTGAAGAACTCAACAAGAGGTTCCAGGAGGTCTTCACAATAGAACAAGGTGAGGTCACTGTGCTAGGAGAAAGGGAGGTAAACCAGGCGGCCTTGGAAGAGTTCGAAATTACGAGAGAGGAGGTCAAGAGACACCTGCTGGATCTGGATGTTAGAAAGGCTGTTGGTCCAGATGGGATCTCACCATGGATACGGAAAGAGTGTGCAGAGGCACTTTGCTTGCCACTCTCCATAGTGTATAGTAAGTCACTGGAGACGGGAGACCTACCAGAAATATGGAAGACGGCGAATGTGGTCCCAATATACAAAAAGGGCGACAGGCAAGAGGCCCTGAACTACAGGTCAGTGTCTTTGACTTGTATACCATGCAAGGTGATGGAGAAGATCGTGAGAAAAAACCTGGTAACACATCTGGAGAGAAGGGACTTCGTGACAAATCGCAAACATGGGTTCAGGGAGGGTAAATCTTGCCTTACAGGCTTGATAGAATTCTACGATCAGGTGACAAAGATTAAGCAAGAAAGAGAGGGCTGGGCGGACTGCATTTTCTTGGATTGTCGGAAAGCCTTTGACACAGTACCGCAAAAGAGGCTGGTACATAAGCTGGAGAGTCGGCAGGTGTAGCTGGTAAGGTGCTCCAGTGGATAAGGGAGTATCTAAGCAATACGAAGCAGAGAGTTACGGTGAGGGGTGGAGTCTCACAGGGCTCTGTACTCGGTCCTATCTTGTTTCTGATATATGTCAATGATCTCCCAGAGGGTATCGATTCATTTCTCTCAATGTTTGCAGACGATGCTAAAATTATGAGAAGGATTAAAACAGAAGATGACTGTTTGAGGCTTCAAGAAGACCTAGACAAGCTGAAGGAATGGTCGAACAAATGGTTGTTAGAGTTTAACCCAACCAAATGTAATGTAATGAAGATAGGTGTAGGGAGCAGGAGGCCAGATACAAGGTATCATCTGGGAGAGGAAATTCTTCAGGAGTCAGAGAAGGAAAAAGACTTGGGGGTTGATATCACGCCAGACCTGTCTCCTGCAGCACATATCAAGCGGATAACATCAGCGGCATATGCCAGGCTGGCCAACATACGAACGGCATTCAGAAACTTGTGTAAAGAATCATTCAGAACTTTGTATACCACATATGTCAGGCCAATCCTGGAGTATGCAGCCTCAGCATGGAGTCCATATCTAGTCAAGGATAAGACTAAACTGGAAAAGGTTCAAAGGTTTGCCACCAGACTAGTACCCGAGCTGAGAGGTATGAGCTACGAGGAGAGACTACGGGAATTAAACCTCACTTCGCTGGAAGACAGAAGAGTTAGGGGGGACATGATCACCACATTCAAGATTCTGAAGGGAATTGATAGGGTAGATAAAGACAGTCTATTTAACACAAGGGGAACATGTACAAGGGGACAGAGGTGGAAACTGAGTACCCAAATGAGCCACAGAGATATTAGAAAGAACTTTTTTAGTGTCAGAGTGGTGGACAAATGGAATGCATTAGGAAGAGATGTGGTGGAGGCTGACTCCATACACAGTTTCAAGTGTAGATATGATAGAGCCCGATAGGCTCAGGAATCTGTACACCTGTTGATTGACGGTTGAGAGGCGGGACCAAAGAGCCAGAGCTCAACCCCCGCAAACACAACTAGGTGAGTACAACTAGGTGAGTACACACACACACACACTCACACACACAGGACTGTATGTGTGTATGAGTAGGAAAACACAAACACAGTGTTTCCACAGGACTACTATGTAGTGAGGAAAGAGAGAGAGAAGGGAGAGGAGGAGGTGATGTAGCTTTGCTGATAAGAAAAGGTTGGAGTTTTGAAGAGATGGTAAATCAGAACTGTGAAGGTTTCAGTGACTACATATCCGGCACCATAGCAACTGGAGGATAGAAAATTATAGTAGTAGTCATATATAACCCCCCACCGAAGACAGAAGACCCAGACAGGAATATGATAGAAACAACATGGCCATCATCAATATAATAGAGAGAGAGCAGTTTCTGTGCCTAGTAGGAACGGATCCAGACTACTAATCATGGGATTTCAACCAAGGGAAGATAGATTGGGGGAACAGAGACTCACATGGTGGACCTGACACATGGAGACCTAAGCTGCTGGACGTGGCAACAAGAAACTTTCTAAGTCAACACGTCAGGGGACCGACAAGAATGAGAGGAGAGGACGAACCAGCCTTGCTTGATCTGATATTTACCCTAAATGAGTCGGATATAAAGGAAGTTAAGTTGGAAGCCCCTTTGGAAATGAGTGATCATAGTGTATTGAGCTTTGAGTACCTTGTTGAGCTAGGAATTATTTCCCCCAAAAAAGAACTGGGAAACAAAGGGCTGGTGTACCGAAAGGAAAACTATGAGGAGATGAATAAATTCCTAAGGAATATACAATGGGACACAGAACTCAGAACCAAGTCCGTACAAGACATGATGGACTATGTCACCCAAAAGTGACAGGAGGCTGTAAGCAGGTTTGTCCCGGCCCGACAGGAAAAAGCAGAGAAGCAAAAGAAGAATCCATGGTTTAATGGGGAATGTATGAAAGCAAAGGAGCTGAACAAAAGGGCATGGAGGAACTTCCGTAATAACAGAACACCTGAGAGTAGAGATATCAGAGAACCAGGAACGAGTATGTGAGTGTGAAAAGAGCAGCTGAGAAAATGTATGAAAATGATATAGCTAACAAAGCCAAGACTGAATCAAAACTACTACACAGTCACATCAGGAGGAAGACAATAGTGAAGAAATATGTGCTAAAACATAGGATGGGTGAGGACAGGTACACAGAGAATGACAAAGAGGTGTGTGAGGAACTCAACAAAAGGTTCCAGGAGGTCTTTACAATAGAACAAGAAGAAGTCACGGCACTAGGAGAGGTGGCAGCAAACCAGGCGACCTTGGAAAGGATCGAAATTACAAGAGATGAAGTCAAGAAGCAGCTATTGGAGCTGGACGTGAGAAAAGCTGTTGGACCGGACGGAATCTCACCATGGGCATTGAAAGAGTGTGGAAGAGCACTTTGTCACTCTCCACAGTGTATAGTAGGTCACTGGAAACGGGAGACCTACCAGAAATATGGAAGACGGCTAACGTAGTCCCAATATACAAAAAGGGTGACAGCCAAGAGGCACTGAACTACAGGCCAGTGTCCTTAACTTGTATACCATGCAAGATAAGGGAGAAGATTGTGAGGAAAAACCACATCTGGAGAGACGAGACTTCGTGACAACTCAGCAACATGGGTTCAGGGAGGGTAAATCTTGCCTACTGGCTTAATAGAATTGTACGACCAGGTGACAAAAATTAAGCAAGAAAGAGAAGGCTGGTCAGACTGCATTTTCTTGGATTGTCGGAAAGTTTTTGACACAGTACCCCATAAGAGGCTGGTATATAAGCTAGAGTGACAGGCAGGAGTAACTGGTAAGGTGTTCCAGTGGATAAGGGAGTACCTAAGCAATAGAAAGCAAATAGTTACAGTGATGTGTGAGACCTCAGATTGGCGTGAGTTCACAAGTGGAGTCCCACAGGGCTCTGTACTCGGTCTTATCTTGTTTCTGATATACGTAAATGATCTAGAGGAGGGTATAGACTAATTTCTCTCAATGTTTGCTGACGATGCCAAAATTATGAGAAGGATTAAGACAGAGGAGGACTACTTGAGTCTTCAAGAAGACTTAGACAAACTGAAGGAATGGTCGAACAAATGGTTGTTAGACTTTAACCCAAGCAAATGTAATGTAATGAAGGTAGGTGTAGGGAGCAGGAGGCCAGATACAAGGTATCATTTGGGTGATGAAATTCTTGAGGAGTCACAGAGAGAGAAAAAAACTTGGTGGTTGAAATCACGCCAGACCTGTCCAGTGATGCCCATGTCAAGAGGATAACATCAGGGGAATATGCCAGCTTGGCCAACATAAGAACGGTATTCAGAAACTTGTTTAAGGAAAAATTTAGAACTTTTTATACCACATATGTCAGACCAATCCTGAAGTATGCAGCCCCAGCATGAAGTAAATATTTAGTCAAGCATAAGACTTAACTGGAAAAGGTTCACAGGTTTGCAACCAGACTAGAACCCGAGCTGAGAGGTATGAGCTACGAGGAGAGACTACGGGAATTAAACCTCACATCGCTGGAAGACAGAAGAGTTAGGGGGGACACGATCACCACACACAAGATTCTCAAATGATTTGATAGGGGAAGATAGAGACAGGGTATTTAGCACAAGGGGCAGACGCACTAGGGGTCACAGGTGTAAATTGAGTGCCCAAATGAGCCATTGAGACGTTAGAAGGAATTTTCCAGTGTCAGAGTAGTAGACAAAAGTAATGCACTAGAAAGTGATGTGGCTGACTCCATACACAGCTTAAAGTGTAGATATGATAGAGTCCAGTAGGCTTAGGAACCTGTACATTATTTGACTGACAGTGATGGATTCTACGTCCTCCGTCAGTGATGGACGTAGAATCACTGTTTACCAACGTACCTGTGGATGAAACATTCGGGATGATAGCCGAAAGAGTGTATCGTGATCCGGCCTGTACTTCTCTTGACATACCAGAAAACATTCTAAGGAAACTACTCAAAGCTTGTACTAAAGAGGCACCCTTCTTGAGCCCGGATGGACACATGTATAAGCAAGTAGATGGGGTCGCCATGGGTTCTCCCCTAGGTGTCCTGTTTGCAAACTTCTACATGGGTACCATCGAACAAAAAGTCTTAGTCGACATGAACTTGAAACCGGCCATATACTGCAGGTATGTTGACGACATTTTTACACAGGTACCTGATGTCAGACATCTGCAGGAGCTGAAGGAGGCATTTGAGCAGAATTCTGTGTTGCGTTTCACTTATGAGATGGAGAAGGATGGGAAGCTGCCCTTTCTAGATGTAACAGTCATGGAAAGAGCGGAGGTTTCCACACTGCAGTCTACACTAAGGAAACAAATATGGGAATGTGCCTAAATGCCAGCAGTAACTGCCCAGACAGGTACAAGAGGAGTGTTGTTAACGCTTATGTCGACCGTGCTCTCAGCCACAGCTCAGGATGGAAGCAAGTCGATGAAGAACTCTGTAGGGTAAGGCAGGTCCTAGTCAACAACGGCTTCTCTAATGGTTTCGTCGAAGACATCATAAGAAGGAAGGTGAAACGCCATGCAATCTCTGAGGAGACAACTAACACAACACCTATACCCCCTATTAGACTATTTTACAGGGACTTCTTTTCCACAGCTCATAAAATGGAGGAAAGGGTCCTGAAAGATATTGTAATAGAAACGTTATCCCTACAGACAAAAATCAGAAGAGACAACTGACGATTTACTATAAAACCAAAAAAACGGCCAGCCTACTCATGAGAAACTTTCCAGACACAAAGCAGAACGCTTTAAAAGAGACCAACGTCGTCTATGCCTTCAAATGCCCACTTGGAGACTGTAAGTCTCAAAAAACTCAGTATATAGGCAAGACAACAACATCTCTTTCCAGGCGATTAACGATGGATAAGCAACAGGGCTCCATTAAGGAACATATAATCTCTTCCCACAACCAGACCATCACCAGAGAAATCTTAACAAACAACACAGAAATCATCGATAGATACAGCGATAGCAGGCGGCTTGACATCTGCGAGGCACTACACATCTAGAAGTCAACACCAGCAATCAACAGCCAATTAATGCACAACTATATTCTACCCACTTCAAGACTCCGCTCCAATATAGAAGCATCAAGAAATATGGGCCAATAGGCCCTCTGCAGTTACTTCCATTCTTACCTTCAATACCCATTGTTTCGTGTTCCATCCTGTGTTGAAAGTTTTGTTCACCTCATCTTTAACTGTTGTAACATATCACCTCACCCAAAATGCGGGTATAAAATTAAAAATGAAAGCTGTTTAAATCATTGCATAGTAAGAACTCTGTTTAGTGTGTGCAGGTTATAGTTGTGTGTGTGTAAACTAATAAGTTATTACGAAACGCGTTCAAGTGTCGCATCAGACAAGAAATAAAAATAAATTTTGGAGAATTGATTTTTTAATTACCATCAACAGTGAAACGAAACATAACAATTATCGAGAAAATTCGTGTTAGAATTATTAATCTTACTTTTTCGGTCATATAGTACTATATATATATATATATATATATATATATATATATATATATATATATATATATATATATATATATATATATATACTACTATACTATATATATATATTTAACCAGTCTCCGTGGTGTAGTGGTAAGACACTCGCCTGGCGTTCCGCGAGCGCTATGTCATGGGTTCGTATCCTGGCCGGGGAGGATTTACTGGGCGCAATTCCTTAACTGTAGCCTCTGTTTAACGCAACAGTAAAATGTGTACTTGGATGAAAAAACGATTCTTCGCGGCAGGGGATCGTATTCCAGGGACCGTAGGATTAAGGACTTGCCCGAAACGCTACGCGTATTAGTGGCTGTACAAGAATGTAACAACTCTTGTATATATCTCAAAATATATATATATATATATATATATATATATATATATATATATATATATATATATATATATATATATATATAATTAAATATGACCGAAAAAGTAAGATTAATAATTCTAACACGAATTTTCTCAATCTTTCGTACATTACGCTTCACTGTTGGAGGTAAATAAAAAATCACTTCTCCAAAATTCATTTTTATTTCTAGTCTGACGCGACACGGGCGCGTTTCGTAAAACTTATTACATTTTCAAAGACTTCACAAATACACAACTGATTAGAACTTGCGTTTCCCTGATTTTATATCTACATTTGAGTGAGGTGGGAAGGGTGATGTGGCATTACATTTGAGTGAGGTGGGAAGGGTGATGTGGCATTAACACAAGACAGAACACTAGGGGATATTAATAGGGTATTAAAAGTATCAACACAAGACAGAACAGAAACAATGGGTATTGAATAGAAGTGTTTGTAGAAAGCCTATTGGTCCATATTTCTTGATGCTTCTATATTGGAGCGGAGTCTTGAGGTGGGTAGAATATAGTTGTGCAATAATTGGCTGTTGATTGCTGGTGTTGACTTCTTGATGTGTAGTGCCTCGCAAACGTCAAGCCGCCTGCTATCGCTGTATCTATCGATGATTTCTGTGTTGTTTACTAGGATTTCTCTGGCGATGGTTTGGTTATGGGAAGAGATTATATGTTCCTTAATGGAGCCCTGTTGTTTATGCATCGTTAAACGCCTAGAAAGAGATGTTGTTGTCTTGCCTATATACTGGGTTTTTTGGAGCTTACAGTCCCCAAGTGGGCATTTGAAGGCATAGACGACGTTAGTCTCTTTTAAAGCGTTCTGTTTTGTGTCTGGAGAGTTTCTCATGAGTAGGCTGGCCGTTTTTCTGGTTTTATAGTAAATCGTCAGTTGTATCCTCTGATTTTTGTCTGTAGGGATGACGTTTCTATTAACAATATCTTTCAGGACCCTTTCCTCTGTTTTATGAGCTGTGGAAAAGAAGTTCCTGTAAAATAGTCTATTAGGGGGTATAGGTGTTGTGTTAGTTGTCTCTTCGGAGGTTGCATGGCTTTTCGCTTTCCTTCTTATGATGTCTTCGATGAAACCATTGGAGAAGCCGTTATTGACTAGGACCTGCCTTACCCTACAGAGTTCTTCGTCGACTTGCTTCCATTCTGAGCTGTGGCTGAGAGCACGGTCGACGTATGCGTTAACAACACTCCTCTTGTACCTGTCAGGGCAGTCGCTGTTGGCATTTAGGCACATTCCTATGTTTGTTTCCTTTGTGTAGACTGCAGTGTGGAAACCTCCGCCCTTTTCCATGACTGTTACATCTAGAAAAGGCAGCTTCCCATCCTTTTCCGTCTCGTAAGTGAAACGCAGCACGGAACTCTGCTCAAATGCCTCCTTCAGCTCCTGCAGATGTCTGACATCAGGTACCTGTGTAAAAAAAATATATATTTTTTTTATATTTTCATAAAATTTCCAACAGAGTTGGAAATTCTGTTGGACGACATATTCGACCTCGAGACACAAAAGAAGGTCACTACCAAAGATACCTTACAAGCAGAACTTATTGCAGAAGGAGGAAAGAATCGAGGCAACTACAGAAGCACCATACTGTCCCCCGAGCTTAAAGCGGCAGCTAAAAGCCTTCGTGAGAACAAGGAGATAGTTGTCAGGAGAGGTGACAAGTCGCCAATATATGTCATTCTTAAAAAAGACGAATATCTGGCGAAAATGAACATCATACTCTCTGACCAAACTAAGTTCCAAAGGGTAACGAAGGACACTACAGCCGAATTAAAAGCAAAGGTCAACAAACTGATCGAAACTGTGAACGCCAAGAAATCCGGACTCCACCTGCCAAAGATCATTGGGGAATATAAACCTGGATATGCGTATGGAAATGTCAAGACGCACAAGCCTGGAAACCCACTTCGGCCAATCATTAGCCAGATACCCACACCCACGTACAGACTGGCGAAGCGACTCAACGGCCTGCTGACTCCTTATGTTCCTTGCGCCTTCAGCCTGAAGTCTCCAAAGGAATTTGTGGACTTACTGCGGGGCGCACGGGCCACAGGGATAAGAGCCTCGTTGGACGTAGAATCGCTGTTTACCAACGTACCTGTGGACGAGACAATCGGAATGATAGCCGACAGAGTGTATCGTGATCCAGCCTGTACTCCTCTTGACATGCCAGAAAGTATTCTGAGGAAACTACTCCAAGCTTGTACTAAAGAGGCACCCTTCTTGAGCCCGGATGGACACATGTATAAGCAAGTAGATGGGGTCGCCATGGGTTCTCCCCTAGGTGTCCTGTTTGCAAACTTCTACATGGGTACCATCGAACAAAAAGTCTTAGTCGACATGAACTTGAAACCGGCCATATACTGCAGGTATGTTGACGACATTTTTACACAGGTACCTGATGTCAGACATCTGCAGGAGCTGAAGGAGGCATTTGAGCAGAGTTCTGTGTTGCGTTTCACTTATGAGATGGAGAAGGATGGGAAGCTGCCCTTTCTAGATGTAACAGTCATGGAAAGAGCGGAGGTTTCCACACTGCAGTCTACACTAAGGAAACAAATATGGGAATGTGCCTAAATGCCAGCAGTAACTGCCCAGACAGGTACAAGAGGAGTGTTGTTAACGCTTATGTCGACCGTGCTCTCAGCCACAGCTCAGGATGGAAGCAAGTCGATGAAGAACTCTGTAGGGTAAGGCAGGTCCTAGTCAACAACGGCTTCTCTAATGGTTTCGTCGAAGACATCATAAGAAGGAAGGTGAAACGCCATGCAATCTCTGAGGAGACAACTAACACAACACCTATACCCCCTATTAGACTATTTTACAGGGACTTCTTTTCCACAGCTCATAAAATGGAGGAAAGGGTCCTGAAAGATATTGTAATAGAAACGTTATCCCTACAGACAAAAATCAGAAGAGACAACTGACGATTTACTATAAAACCAAAAAAACGGCCAGCCTACTCATGAGAAACTTTCCAGACACAAAGCAGAACGCTTTAAAAGAGACCAACGTCGTCTATGCCTTCAAATGCCCACTTGGAGACTGTAAGTCTCAAAAAACTCAGTATATAGGCAAGACAACAACATCTCTTTCCAGGCGATTAACGATGGATAAGCAACAGGGCTCCATTAAGGAACATATAATCTCTTCCCACAACCAGACCATCACCAGAGAAATCTTAACAAACAACACAGAAATCATCGATAGATACAGCGATAGCAGGCGGCTTGACATCTGCGAGGCACTACACATCTAGAAGTCAACACCAGCAATCAACAGCCAATTAATGCACAACTATATTCTACCCACTTCAAGACTCCGCTCCAATATAGAAGCATCAAGAAATATGGGCCAATAGGCCCTCTGCAGTTACTTCCATTCTTACCTTCAATACCCATTGTTTCGTGTTCCATCCTGTGTTGAAAGTTTTGTTCACCTCATCTTTAACTGTTGTAACATATCACCTCACCCAAAATGCGGGTATAAAATTAAAAATGAAAGCTGTTTAAATCATTGCATAGTAAGAACTCTGTTTAGTGTGTGCAGGTTATAGTTGTGTGTGTGTAAACTAATAAGTTATTACGAAACGCGTTCAAGTGTCGCATCAGACAAGAAATAAAAATAAATTTTGGAGAATTGATTTTTTAATTACCATCAACAGTGAAACGAAACATAACAATTATCGAGAAAATTCGTGTTAGAATTATTAATCTTACTTTTTCGGTCATATAGTACTATATATATATATATATATATATATATATATATATATATATATATATATATATATATATATATATATATATATATATATATATATATATACTACTATACTATATATATATATTTAACCAGTCTCCGTGGTGTAGTGGTAAGACACTCGCCTGGCGTTCCGCGAGCGCTATGTCATGGGTTCGTATCCTGGCCGGGGAGGATTTACTGGGCGCAATTCCTTAACTGTAGCCTCTGTTTAACGCAACAGTAAAATGTGTACTTGGATGAAAAAACGATTCTTCGCGGCAGGGGATCGTATTCCAGGGACCGTAGGATTAAGGACTTGCCCGAAACGCTACGCGTATTAGTGGCTGTACAAGAATGTAACAACTCTTGTATATATCTCAAAAAAAAAATATATATATATATATAAATATATATATATATATATATATATATATATATATATATATATATATATATATATATATATATATATATATATATATATATATATATATATACATATATAATTAAATATGACCGAAAAAGTAAGATTAATAATTCTAACACGAATTTTCTCAATCTTTCGTACATTACGCTTCACTGTTGGAGGTAAATAAAAAATCACTTCTCCAAAATTCATTTTTATTTCTAGTCTGACGCGACACGGGCGCGTTTCGTAAAACTTATTACATTTTCAAAGACTTCACAAATACACAACTGATTAGAACTTGCGTTTCCCTGATTTTATATCTACATTTGAGTAAGGTGGGAAGGGTGATGTGGCATTACATTTGAGTGAGGTGGGAAGGGTGATGTGGCATTAACACAAGACAGAACACTAGGGGATATTAATAGGGTATTAAAAGTATCAACACAAGACAGAACAGAAACAATGGGTATTGAATAGAAGTGTTTGTAGAAAGCCTATTGGTCCATATTTCTTGATGCTTCTATATTGGAGCGGAGTCTTGAGGTGGGTAGAATATAGTTGTGCAATAATTGGCTGTTGATTGCTGGTGTTGACTTCTTGATGTGTAGTGCCTCGCAAACGTCAAGCCGCCTGCTATCGCTGTATCTATCGATGATTTCTGTGTTGTTTACTAGGATTTCTCTGGCGGTGGTTTGGTTATGGGAAGAGATTATATGTTCCTTAATGGAGCCCTGTTGTTTATGCATCGTTAAACGCCTAGAAAGAGATGTTGTTGTCTTGCCTATATACTGGGTTTTTTGGAGCTTACAGTCCCCAAGTGGGCATTTGAAGGCATAGACGACGTTAGTCTCTTTTAAAGCGTTCTGTTTTGTGTCTGGAGAGTTTCTCATGAGTAGGCTGGCCGTTTTTCTGGTTTTATAGTAAATCGTCAGTTGTATCCTCTGATTTTTGTCTGTAGGGATGACGTTTCTATTAACAATATCTTTCAGGACCCTTTCCTCTGTTTTATGAGCTGTGGAAAAGAAGTTCCTGTAAAATAGTCTAATAGGGGGTATAGGTGTTGTGTTAGTTGTCTCTTCGGAGGTTGCATGGCTTTTCGCTTTCCTTCTTATGATGTCTTCGATGAAACCATTGGAGAAGCCGTTATTGACTAGGACCTGCCTTACCCTACAGAGTTCTTCGTCGACTTGCTTCCATTCTGAGCTGTGGCTGAGAGCACGGTCGACGTATGCGTTAACAACACTCCTCTTGTACCTGTCAGGGCAGTCGCTGTTGGCATTTAGGCACATTCCTATGTTTGTTTCCTTTGTGTAGACTGCAGTGTGGAAACCTCCGCCCTTTTCCATGACTGTTACATCTAGAAAAGGCAGCTTCCCATCCTTTTCCGTCTCGTAAGTGAAACGCAGCACGGAACTCTGCTCAAATGCCTCCTTCAGCTCCTGCAGATGTCTGACATCAGGTACCTGTGTAAAAAAAATATATATTTTTTTTATATTTTCATAAAATTTCCAACAGAGTTGGAAATTCTGTTGGACGACATATTCGACCTCGAGACACAAAAGAAGGTCACTACCAAAGATACCTTACAAGCAGAACTTATTGCAGAAGGAGGAAAGAATCGAGGCAACTACAGAAGCACCATACTGTCCCCCGAGCTTAAAGCGGCAGCTAAAAGCCTTCGTGAGAACAAGGAGATAGTTGTCAGGAGAGGTGACAAGTCGCCAATATATGTCATTCTTAAAAAAGACGAATATCTGGCGAAAATGAACATCATACTCTCTGACCAAACTAAGTTCCAAAGGGTAACGAAGGACACTACAGCCGAATTAAAAGCAAAGGTCAACAAACTGATCGAAACTGTGAACGCCAAGAAATCCGGACTCCACCTGCCAAAGATCATTGGGGAATATAAACCTGGATATGCGTATGGAAATGTCAAGACGCACAAGCCTGGAAACCCACTTCGGCCAATCATTAGCCAGATACCCACACCCACGTACAGACTGGCGAAGCGACTCAACGGCCTGCTGACTCCTTATGTTCCTTGCGCCTTCAGCCTGAAGTCTCCAAAGGAATTTGTGGACTTACTGCGGGGCGCACGGGCCACAGGGATAAGAGCCTCGTTGGACGTAGAATCGCTGTTTACCAACGTACCTGTGGACGAGACAATCGGAATGATAGCCGACAGAGTGTATCGTGATCCAGCCTGTACTCCTCTTGACATGCCAGAAAGTATTCTGAGGAAACTACTCCAAGCTTGTACTAAAGAGGCACCCTTCTTGAGCCCGGATGGGCACATGTATAAGCAAGTAGATGGGGTCGCCATGGGTTCTCCCCTAGGTGTCCTGTTTGCAAACTTCTACATGGGTACCATCGAGCAAAAAGTCTTAGTCGACATGAACTTGAAACCGGCCATATACTGCAGGTATGTTGACGACATTTTTACACAGGTACCTGATGTCAGACATCTGCAGGAGCTGAAGGAGGCATTTGAGCAGAGTTCCGTGCTGCGTTTCACTTACGAGACGGAAAAGGATGGGAAGCTGCCTTTTCTAGATGTAACAGTCATGGAAAAGGGCGGAGGTTTCCACACTGCAGTCTACACAAAGAAAACAAACATAGGAATGTGCCTAAATGCCAACAGCGACTGCCCTGACAGGTACAAGAGGAGTGTTGTTAACGCATACGTCGACCGTGCTCTCAGCCACAGCTCAGAATGGAAGCAAGTCGACGAAGAACTCTGTAGGGTAAGGCAGGTCCTAGTCAATAACGGCTTCTCCAATGGTTTCATCGAAGACATCATAAGAAGGAAAGCGAAAAGCCATGCAACCTCCGAAGAGACAACTAACACAACACCTATACCCCCTATTAGACTATTTTACAGGAACTTCTTTTCCACAGCTCATAAAACAGAGGAAAGGGTCCTGAAAGATATTGTTAATAGAAACGTCATCCCTACAGACAAAAATCAGAGGATACAACTGACGATTTACTATAAAACCAGAAAAACGGCCAGCCTACTCATGAGAAACTCTCCAGACACAAAACAGAACGCTTTAAAAGAGACTAACGTCGTCTATGCCTTCAAATGCCCACTTGGGGACTGTAAGCTCCAAAAAACCCAGTATATAGGCAAGACAACAACATCTCTTTCTAGGCGTTTAACGATGCATAAACAACAGGGCTCCATTAAGGAACATATAATCTCTTCCCATAACCAAACCATCGCCAGAGAAATCCTAGTAAACAACACAGAAATCATCGATAGATACAGCGATAGCAGGCGGCTTGACGTTTGCGAGGCACTACACATCAAGAAGTCAACACCAGCAATCAACAGCCAATTATTGCACAACTATATTCTACCCACCTCAAGACTCCGCTCCAATATAGAAGCATCAAGAAATATGGACCAATAGGCTTTCTACAAACACTTCTATTCAATACCCATTGTTTCTGTTCTGTCTTGTGTTGATACTTTTAATACCCTATTAATATCCCCTAGTGTTCTGTCTTGTGTTAATGCCACATCACCCTTCCCACCTCACTCAAATGTAATGCCACATCACCCTTCCCACCTCACTCAAATGTAGATATAAAATCAGGGAAACGCAAGTTCTAATCAGTTGTGTATTTGTGAAGTCTTTGAAAATGTAATAAGTTTTACGAAACGCGCCCGTGTCGCGTCAGACTAGAAATAAAAATGAATTTTGGAGAAGTGATTTTTGATTTACCTCCAACAGTGAAGCGTAATGTACGAAAGATTGAGAAAATTCGTGTTAGAATTATTAATCTTACTTTTTCGGTCATATTTAATAATATATGTCTACAGGAAAGACTGCTACCAAAATATATATATATATATATATATATATATATATATATATATATATATATATATATATATATATATATATATATATATATATATATGCGGAAAAACCACAAAGAAATGGGAAAGAGAGATGAACGTTTCGGCCTGTTAAAGCCGTTGTCAACACCAGACTGACTAGAGAAAGAGAGAGAGGATACAGGCCAGCACCTGGATCCTGACCAACCCATCTCTAGGGAAAGGATTACAAGAAACAAGAATGGTCAAAGAGGATTAAGCGGTCAGAGAATAAGGATGAAAGATTAAAGAAAAGCCTCATGAACACACAATAAATGAACATAAAATTGTAATGAGACATTGTAAGCCTCCCTTTCAGAGTTTTTTCTTAAACTGTTGTGTAATATTGTAACTTTAAACAGGGTCAAATTTGTACATACCAGTACTAATATTGAGAAGATTTGGACAATGACTAATTAGGGCAGACTCAATTAAATTCCGCTCCACAAAGCCACAGCAATTAGCAATGCTTTTCGCCCCATCCCAATTAATAGTGTGATCACACAAACTTGTATGTAGATACAAAGCATTGGACGTTTGGGCAGTTCTTATACTATAAGCATGTTGGGACATACGTAATTGTATGGATTTTCCTGTTTGTCCAAGGTACACAGACTCACAATCACTGCAGGGAATCGAATACACACAACCTGCTGCACCAGGGGAGTTTTTTATTAAATTAGACTTGATCGTATTACTAGTAAACACTAAATTGATATTAAGGTTCGTAAAAACTGGGGAAAGTTTCTCAAACCCCATCGCATAAGGTACCACCAATGAGTTTCTATTTTCTGGTTTCGCTTTGGAGACATTATTATAAAACGTACGTTTAGCTTTCCCAAATGAACAATCCAAAAACATCTTAGGGTACTGTAAACGCTTCCCAATGTCATATATTTTAGCTATCTCTTCATCAAAAAACTCAGGGCTGCATACCCTCAAAGCTCGATGAAACATTCCTGAAAATACTGCCTGTTTAACTTTACTATGATGATTCGAATAATAATGAACAAACGACCCCACGTTGGTAGGTTTTCTATACACATTAAATTTGAACCTTCTATTGACTCTATGAATCATAATGTCCAAAAACGGAAGAGTACCATTCTCCTCATTTTAACATGCGAATTTTATTGAAGGTACCAAAGAATTAAGTTCATTAAGAAAAACAATTTGGTCTTGGTCACTCGGCGATAAGCACAAAACATCGTCGACATACCTAAACCAGACTACATTAGAGGGGATAATCCTGGATAAGATCTTTGTTTCGAAGAACTCCATATACAAATTGCTCAAAACTGGGGAAAGGGGATTGCCCATAGCTATTCCAAATGTTTGTTTGAAAAATTTTCCATTGAAACTGAAATAATTGTTTTTTATACATAATTTGATAAGTTCCAACACATTATTGGTCTGCAAGCTCAAATTATATTTAGGCAGTTCCTCACGCAGGTATTCCAACAAATCATCAACAGGTACTTTAGTGAATAAAGCAGTCACGTCAAAACTTACAAGTTTAAAATCAAAATTCAAATTTAGTGTGGATAGCTTATTAATTAGGTCTACATTGTTAGTTAAGTGCGAGTTAGAAGTAGTACCAACGATAGGGGATAAAACTTTAACCAACCACTTAGAAAGTTTGTAAGCCGCCGAACCAACTGAACTAATAATCGGTCTAACTGGATTATGAGGTTTATGGGTTTTTATAAGACCATACATATAAGGTAGAGAGGGAGATCGACTTGTTAGCCTAGAAATCAACTCTTTATCGCCTTTGCACAAAGTTTTGAGAGTTTTGTTAAAATGTGCGATCACTTTTTCAGTAGGATCTCTGTTAACCAATAGGTAAGTATCCCTATCTTCCAAAAGTAACTCCATTTTGGAAGATAGGGATACTCAATTGTCATGTGAGTGTCATGTGCCTGACACTCTCAATTGTGTATAACAAATTACTGGTAAAATTTAAATTGCCAAAAATTTGGAAGATGGATTATGTAGTTCCCAACAACCAAGAAGGCAGACAGACAGGAGGCACTGAACAAAAAGCCAGTTTGCCTAACTTGCATACCATCCAAGGTGATGGAGAAGAGTGTGTGTGAAAAAAAACTAGTAGCACATCTGGAGTGAAAGAGTTTTGTAACTCATCATCAGCATGGGTTCAGGGATGCCAAGTCTTCCCTTCCCTCAATTCTATTATCAGGCAACAAAAATCAGGCAAGAATGAGACGGGTGGGCAGACTCCATATTTTTGGATTGTCAGAAAGCCCTTGACACAGTACCCCATAGGAGATTACTGTACAAGATGTAGATGCAATTAGGAGTAAAAGAGAAGGTACTTTTCTTTTCCCTAAGCAATAGACGACAGCGAGTCTCTGTGAATGGTGAGATCTCAGAGAGGCGAGGTGTCACCAGTGGAGTCTCGCAGGGTTCAGTCTTTGGACCTATCCTGTTTCTGATTGTTACGAACCCAAGTGAATCGTCAGAGCAACGTCAACGCCATCTGTGAGTCAGCTCCCGAAACCCCCACAACATGGACAACGCCATTTTGTGATGACAGGAATATACCGGCGAGAGGCGCTAGATTCCTGTCCTAGTCGGCTCGTGAGGTAGCTGGTGACCTCTAGTGAGGTGGTGTTTAGAAAAGTAGCGCCATCTGTCATAAGCGGAGTTGGATGTATGTGTCTAAGCTAGTAAGTGATGTTTCCTAGTGGTCCCATGTAGTGTCCCAGTTAACTGATGACGTGTCTGTATTCACAGAGTCAACGTAGGGCTGCTGTGATACAAGGAGAGGCAGTCTACCCAGGGCAGCCAAGGTCTCTACACCAGTCTGCTTTAAGGAAGCAGTGAGTCACCGCCGGAAGAGAACTGTAAAGTGTTCCACTGTCTGCCTGTGGAGTGGCAGTGACGGGATTCGCCGTACCCGGGGCTGGCTACTAGAAGAGACGACTGACGTGCCGAAGAGGAGAATAACCAGCGAATTGCACGAAGCTCCTGCCTAGAGCCCACTACCCTAGTATCTGCAAGTGAAGTGGCCCAGCAGCGCGAGGCTGATTGGTACCTGCCAGCAACAGGCTGGACTGTGGTTGTGGGCCTTCACGAAGAGGCACTTAGTGCCTCCCTAGTGCCTTAGGGAGCCGGTCGGCTAAGCAGACAGCACGCTGGACTGTGACCCTGTGGTCCCGGGTTCGATCCCGGGCGCCGGCGAGAAACAATAGGCAGAGTTTCTTTCACCCTATGCCCCTGTTACCTAGCAGTAAAACAGGTACCTGGGTGCTAGTCAGCTGTCACGGGCTGCTTCCTAGGGGTGGAGGCCTGGTCGAGGACCGGGCCGCAGGGACACTAAAGCCCCGAAATCATCTCGAGATAGCCTCAAGATAACCCAAAATCATTTACGTCCTCTAATTACCCCAAGCAAGTAATCTAATTGCTTGGGGTTCTACTACCCCGGTAGTAGACTACTACTACTACTACTACTACTTGGGAGCCGGTCGGCCGAGCAGACAGCACACTGGATTTGTAATCCTGTGGTCCCGGGTTCAGTCCCGGGCTCCGGCGAGAAACAATGGGCAGAGTTTCTTTCACCCTATGCCCCTGTTACCTAGCAGTAAATAGGTACCTGGGTGTTAGTCAGCTGTCATGGGCTGCTTCCTGGGGGTGGAGGCCTGGTCAAAGACCGGGCCGCGGGGGCACTAAAGCCCCGAAATCATCTCAAGAAAACCTCAAGAAGTGGAATTGTGGCTTGGCTGGCCCGTGGCCAGGGTAGACTCAAAGTTGTTTTCCGGTACTTACTGAGAGTAGTACCACGGATGAGGAAACACGGTACAAGACTGCATCAATTAAGCTTCGCCGAGTGTTGAGTGTCTTCTGAGAGAGACGTTGGTGTACATATAGTGTAGTAATACTTCCTTTTAAGAGTTATATATATATATATATATGGTGATGGGAAAATAATTATATATGGATAAAGTGATGAACTGTTGTATTTAATGTACCTCCCCCTTTTATTTTACTTGCATTACTGAGCTCACCCCCTTGAAAGCCTCTACTAACTTGGGGCCGGATACCAAAACTTTCGTACCACCAAAAAAGAACCCGGTTGCGACCCATTGAGGCCGTAACACTGATACATGTAAATGATCTCCCAGATGGAATAGACTCGTTCCACGCAATTTTTGCTGAGTATTAAAAAATTCTGAGGAGGATTAAGACCAAGGAAGATGACAAGAGGCTACAAGATGACCTAGACAAACTAAAGGAATGGTCCTGCAAATGGCTACTAAAGTTCAACCAAAGTAAATGTAAGGCAATGCAACGGGGCTAAGAGAATAGGATACCAGACACATGATACCGAAAGCGAGACGAAATCCTTCATAAAAACGGTTATCTAGGAGTTAATATTATGCTAAACCTGTCTCCTGAAGCCCACATCCATAGAATATCATTATTTGCATATGCGAGCCAGACTAACATCAAAACTGTCTTTAGAAACTTGCGTAAGGAATCACTTAGAACCTAGTATATCACATATGTCAGACCAATCCTGGAGTATGTGGCCCCATGTGATGCACAAGGTGTAGGTAGAGAAGGTTCCGAAGTATGCTGCTAAACTACTTCCAGAATTAAGGAGCACGAGTTACGAGAAAAGGCTGCATGAATTACTTTTCACCTCGCTGGAAGACTAAGGAGCTCGGGAAGACAAGATCACCACATACAAAATTCTCCGAGGAATTGACAGGGTAGACAAGGATGGATTAACACCGGTGGTACTCACAGAAGGGGAGACAGGTTGAAATTGAGTATCCAAATGAGTCACAGGGACTTTTGAAAGAACTTTTTCAGTGTCAGAGTAGTTAATGAATAGAATGCATTAGGAAGTGATGTGATGGAGTCTGACTTCATATAGGTACAAATGTAGATAAGATAGAACACAATAAGCTCAGGAACCTGAACTCCAGTTGATTAGCAGTTGAGAGGCGGGCCCAAGGAGCCGAAGCTAAACCTCACAAACATAATTAGGTGAGTATACACACTTTACTTACGTGGCCAGTTGCTGGAAGAAGACAAATTTGTACCAATTTTCATGACGAGATGGGGAAGCGGAACTTAACTAAAGACCTGTATCACTAACAAGTCTCCCCCTACAAAGTACATGAATGAATAATCAGGTTAAGACTGGTTACATTCTTAAAGATAATTAGGTAAATAAACAAAACACCAACATGGGTTCTGGGAAGGGAAATCATATCTAACAAAGTTTCTGGAATTCTATAATAAAGTAACAAGAATAAGGCAAGACGAGGAAGGAAGGATTGCATATTTATGTCATGCCAAAAAGCCTTTGATACAATACCACACAGGAGACTAATATACAAACTCGAGAGACAGACATTGTTAAGAGATAAAGCCCTAACATAGATAAGGAATTAACTATCAGGCTGGAGACAGTGAGTTGGCAAGAATTTAGAATGGCGAGCAGTAAAGATTGGATTCCTCAAGGATTGGTTCTTGGACAAGTTCAATTTCTAATATACATAACAGACGTCTACAGGAGTTGAGTCTCTTATGTCGATATTCGCGGATGACGCATTATAAATGTGACGAGTTGTGACAAATGATGACTGTAGGATACTCCAAGAGGACTTGAACAAGTTAAGGAGATGGTCGGAGATATGGGGACTGGAGATCAACACAATGCAGGTGTAAATTAATGGAAATGGCACAAAGTGACAGGAGGCTACAGGGACCGTACAAAGTGGAGGAAAACTACCTACTTTTGATGACTCGAGAAGGAGACCTGGGAGTGAATATAATACCAAATCTAACTCCTGAGGCACATAAAATAGGATAACGACAGCAGCGTACTCTACGCTAGCAAAAGTTACAACATCATTCAGGAACCTATATGAGGAAGCATTTAGAACACTTTACAATTCCTACATGAGACCAGCATTAGAGTATGCCGCCCTATCATGCCCTCACCTAAAGAAACATAAAGAAATTAGAAAAGGTTCAAAAGTTTGCGGTGAGGCTCGTCTCAGAATTGTGAGGTAAGGGGGTATGAAGGACTGAAGGAACTGCACCTGACGACGCAAGAATAAAGGAAGGATTGGGGAGATATGATAGAAACATATAACATACTTAAGGGGATTGAGAATGTGGAAATAGACGAAATGTTCACACTGAATGCCAACAAAACAAGGGGGAATGGGTGGAAACTCAAAACTCAGATGAGTCATAGAGGTGTTAAAAAGTTTTCATTTAGCAAAAGGAGTTGTGGGGAAATGGAATGAACTAAAGGAACAAGTTGTGGAAGCAACCTTTATTCATAATTTTAAACACTCATATAATAGGGAAAGAGGACAGGATTCATTGCTTTAAACCACCTGCGGCAAGAAATGCGAGGTCCAGGAGCCAAGGCTAGATCCTGCAGGCACGAATAGTTGAGTACAAATAGGTTAGAACACAAACGCATGTAAAAATACATACTCACACACAGGGAGGAATGGGATGCAGACATATAAAATACTTAAGAGGATTGAGAAGGTGGAAATACAGAAAATGTTTACTATGAATGCTAATAGAACAAGGGGGGAGGGGCTTGAGACTCAACTGTGTCATAGAGATGTTAGAACATTTTCTTCTAGCATAATAGTAGTGAGTAAACGGACGGCCCTAAAGAAGCTGGTTGTAGAGGCCAACTCAGTTCACAACTGTAAAAGCAGGTATAATAGGAAACAGGTCAGGTGTCATTGTAATAGACAACCAGTTGCTAGAAAAATGGGGTCCAAGCGCTAGATCTCGATCCTGTAGGTACAAATAGGCGAGTACACACACACACACTCTGGCTGACTAAACAGCACACTTGACGCGTGATCCTGTGGTCCCGGGTTCGATTCCCGGCGCCAGCGACAAACAATGGGCTGAGTTTCTTTCACCGTGATGCTCCTGTTACCTAGCAGTAAATAGGTGCCTGGGAGTTAGTCAGCTGTCACGGGCTGCTTCCTGTGTGTGTGTGTGGTGCAGAAAAAAAAATAGTAATAGTTGAGAGGCGGGCCGAAAGAGCAGAGCTCAACCCCCCTGCAAGCACATCTAGGTGAATACACACGCACTGTGTGCGTGTGTGTTAGGGGGGCCGTGGCTTAATGGGCAGCGCTTGGGACTCGTAATCCCATGGTCCGGGTTCGATCCCGGCAGCCAGCAGAAACAGATAGGCAGAGTTTCCTTCACCCTGACGCGCCTGTTACCTAGCAGTAAATAGTGTATTCACCTAGTTGTGCATGCAGGGGTTGAGCTCTGATCTTTCGGCCCGCATCTCAACTGTCAATCAATCAACTGTTAGTAACTACTATGTCTTTTTTGTCTCCTCCCCCCCCCCCCACACACAGTGGGGAGCCGGTGGCCGAGCGGATAGCATGCTGTACACGTGATCCTGTGGTCCCGGGTTCGATCCCAGGCGCCGGCGAGAAACGATGGGCAAAGTTTCTTTCACCCTATGCCCCTGTTACCTAGCAGTAAGAGGGTTGTCACCCTTAAAGGTGACAAGCACCGTCCCCACCTCACACAGGGAACACTGGGTAGCAAAAGCAAAAACTTGGCCTTCAACTAAAACTCAAAAGGTAATTCAATATCCCCGGCAAAACGGGAAGCCATTCACCTACCAAGTCTGAGCGCACTACGGGAAGGGAACTATTAGGGGAAAGCGGCAAACATTGATTGGCACACAAGGAGCCCACCACGGCTGAGGGCACACCAGGAGTACACCACGGCTGAGGGCACACCAGGAGCCCACCACGGCTGAGGGCACACCAGGAGTGCACCACGGCTGAGGGCACACCAGGAGCCCACCACGGCTGAGGGCACACCAAGAGCACACCACGACTGAAGGCACACCAGGAGCCCATCACGGCTGAGGACACACCAGGAGCCCACCACGGCTGAGGACACACTAGGAGCACACCACGACTGAAGGCACACCAGGAGCCCATCACGGCTGAGGGCACACCAGGAGCCCACCAAGGTCCGTTGACCCCCAGCACCTCTCGCGCCGGCCGGCGCTGGACACTGTCACCCCGCCGGTAGAACCAGCCAGAAAAGGTTCAAAATCTATCAATAATCCTGTGACCCAAGGTGATATGTGCGCCAGGCGTCATAACAATCCGGACTCCTGAATCGGAACGCAAAACGGCAGTATCAAAACTTAAAATCGCTCGAGATGGTCCAGACGGCCGTTTGTCGTCAAGCTTGAACCAGGAGTTCATCATATAACTGGCGAAGCTAAGATACCCAGTAAGATACTCCATTACAATTAATCAAACTCTCAGCCAAGGCAATATGCCAGCAGTAGTACTGTGCAGCCTCACTACTTTAGTACTACAGACTCTTGTCAAGTATAGACAAACACCTTCAGAGTTATTAATCTACAGTTTCCTGGTGTATGGTAATAGTTCTGTGCCTCACATCCCACGCATGTCCTAGAGTGATTCTTGGATAATAGTATTCAGTAGAAATCCAGGTCATCAATAATAACAGAGGACACATAAATACAGTTTAATATATAACATTTAATGAAATAAAATAAATACTACCAAATTTTCGAACTGGAATCACTGAAAAGTTTAAACAAAACCTCCTAATGGGTGTCAGCACAGCCAGACTGCTAATGCCCCATTTATAGTCAAAATTATTATCTACTGCACATTACTTTTTTCTATACCTGTTGAATGCATGCAAGAGTGTCAAAAAGCAAATAAATCGAAAATCTACTCGGAAAACAGAAGTTACTGAGGTTGTCGTCATCAACTTTACAATTACTTTAACAGTTAACTCATCAGCTCAAAGAACTGGGAAACGCATAAGTTATAAATCTATGGCCCTCTCTGCGGGGTGGCAAACAATTTTGAGTCCCGCTAAAAATGTTACTGCAAGTGTCTCTGTTGCTACTTACTATAACTGGGCCACTGCACTGCCGAAACTTCACTATACAAGAATGTCAAAGGTCTCTCACATGGCGACTGCTTCACTGCATTGTTCTTACCTTGAAGATTTCACAACGGATCCTTGCCGACCAGGACTGTCCATAGTTCTGTAGCACTCCTTGAGAAAACTGATGTGTAGTTATGCCTTGACGACCCCCCCCCCTCCCCAGCCACACGTTGGACCTGCACAGCTCGTTGGATGGCCGTCACTCCATCCACCACACGTTAGCCGCCTCACATTGGTTCAACTCTGCAACATTCTGAAAAATTGATGAATTTCACCTATTTGAGAATCATTAGGCTTCTCCTCAGAACTTCAGAATGTCCCTGTTATCAACAAATTATGGACATAAGGTTTAAAAAAAATTCTTCTAAAACTCTAGAGGGATGCCAGGGAAGGCCTGGCACACTTTCCCTCAACTAAAACTTAGCCAACATCCAGCCAATGAAACTTGTCAGAAAACCCGACACCATTTACTGACATTTAATACAACAGGCAAATAATATTGCTATTGTTTTGTAATAACAAATTAACCCTAAAAAAAAAATAAAAATTAACTCATAGAAAACGAGAGCATAGTGGAAATTTCCTCCAGTGGAAAACTGGGGATATCATTGCCACGTCGTTATTAAATTCACCAGATATATTATTGGGGTTCTTAATCCGAACGCAATGATCATTCCTAATACAGCAATCTCTGGACTGTAAATATCATAAAAACATTTCCCTTGACTCAACTTAATTATTAGTACCAAAATGGAGTAAATGTGGGTCCCTTAACTACTTCTTGACATCTGGGTAAAACAACCAACATACCAGTGGGAGAGGGCCAGAAGAGTTGCCAGTAATTTTTAACACAACGAGTCTTGCTGGAGCAGAACAACTGTAATTTACACTTGGACCAGTGTTATGGGACTAATAGTGCTCCCTTTATCAACTCCAACTTCGTCTACAATAAGAGAAGGGTCTTCTGCAATTCCTATACTATCTAGCTTACTATTGGCCAGTAATATTAGATTTAGGATATATTCTGGTCAGGACACATAGCAAGCCACCCAACAGTGTAAATATTATTTAACTCCTATTCAATCAATATAATAATAATAAAAATAATAAAAATAATAATAATTTATTTAGGAAAAGTACATACATAGCTGCAGGGTTACAGTACAAACATTCTGTTAGATTTAAAGATAGAGGTAGTACATACAATACCTAAAGCCACTAGTACGCATAGCATTTCGGGCAAGGTGAGGTGGGAAAAAAACCCACTTAGACTAAAACTTAATAGTAATTGAGCTTAAAGTATAAATTGCGTTGAAAGAAAAAAAATAATAAAAGATAAAAAAAGGGGGAAACATGGTAGAAAATAGCCAATATACAAGTTGGTCAACAAACAGCCTTTTTTTTTTAAATAGTAAGACATGGGTTGACATTTAGAAGTAAGGTAGGTTACATGGAGTTAATTATGTAGTACTTAGTTTTCATCTTAAACTGGCTGAGAGAGGTACAATCTTTGACATGACTGAGAAGGTCATTCCACATTCCGGGTCCCTTGATTTGTAGGCCATTCCTTGTTTGATTAAGTCTTACTCTTGGAATATCAAATAGATATTTGTTTCTGGTGTGGTGCCCATGAGTTCTGTTACAACCTTCTAGGAAGCGTTGATGGTCACGATTGATATTACAATTCAAAGTTTTAAATATATAGAGTACACAAGAGAGGATGTGCAGTTACTTAATATCTAACATACTCAGAGGTTTGAGTAAGGGTACCGAGTGCTGTCTGGGCCAGAGATAGATATTGTTTTAATAGCCGCTTTGTGTTGGGTAATTAGAGGACGTAAATGATTTTGGGTTATCTTGAGATAATTTCGGGAATTTAGTGTCCCCGCAGCCCGGTCCTCGACCAGGCCTCCACCCCCAGGAAGTAGCCCGTGACAACTGACTAATACCCAGGTACCTATTTTACTGCTAGGTAGCAGGGGCATGGGGTGAAAGAAACTCTGCCCATTGTTTCTCGCCGGCGCCCAGGGTCGATTCCGGGACCACAAGATCACAAGTCTAGTGTGCTGTCCGCTCGGCCGACCGGCTCCCAAGTAGTAGTAGTAGTAGTTTACTACCGGGGTAGTAGATCCCCAAGCACAAATACCATAGTTGAGATAAGGATAGATGAGAGAGTAATAGAGCATCACCAGGGCAGGGCGAGGAACATAATATATGATCTTAGAAAGAATGCCAACAGTTTTAGAAACTTTTTTTGCTATATTTAGAATGTGTCCCTGGAAATTCAGCTTGTTATCGTTGAGGACACTAAGGAATTTACCATCAACCTTACTACTGATTTGTATATTGTTTATTCTTAAATTCAATTTCATTTATTACCAAACGAAATATAGAAAGTTTTGTCAATATTAAGGGTGAGTTTGTTAGTAGTTAGCCAAAGATGGACTTTATTTAGTTCAGTATTCACAGTAACGTTTAGAGCAAGAGGGTCAGGACTGGAGAAATTGAAAGTTGTGTCATCAGCAAATAAGATTGGTTTGAGTTGTTGAGAGGCATTTGGAAGGTCATTAATGTAGATGAGAAAGAGGAGAGGGCCAAGTATGCTGCCCTGAGGAACACCGATGTTTATAGGTAGTGTCGTAGAAATGGAATTATTCACAGAAACATACTGGAGCCTGTCAGTAAGGTAGGACTGAAGGTATTGCAGGGAGTTACTGCTGACTCCATAATGATGTAATTTAAGAAGAAGGTTTTAGTAGTTGACAGTGTCAAAAGCCGTACGTAGGTCCACAAATATCCCAACAGGGAACTCATTTTCATCAAAAGCTGCATGTAACAAGTTAATCATACTAATAAGTGCATCGTTAGTGCTTTTTTGGGTCTGAAGCCATATTGACAAATAGTTAATAATATATGTAGTCTAATATTGTAGTGAATGTCTACTAACCAATAATTTATATTGGTAACTACATAAATATACCATGAACTACCCCACAATGTGTAAGGAAAGTGATTTGTGAGTATTTTAAATCATACAGTCTACTTTAAACATAAAATAATTTGCTATCAAAAATATAAATTACTATAACAATTTATATCAACTAAATAAATATAAATCTCACAGGTCACTTCCCTACATTAATAGTCCTTCGAACTGGATGAACCAGAAATACTACGCTGGTCCATCAAATTAAATAAACTAGTGCAATTTAACAATATTATAAATATTGTCAGTCACAAGACCGGCGGCATACAACCCTAGGAAGCTCAGAACCTCTCAGCGGCTTTGTGGAGGACACCCACCAATTTCGTGGTGTTTATATCTGCAGAGTGACAGAGCTTAAATTAAAACCAAACAAATTACGCCTTCGCAAGTTTATATACACTAAATTTGTGGTGCTTAATTTGGTGAAAGGTGACTAATAGCAGACTTGATACTTCTAGATAATACTAGAGGTTAATAAGAGACTAACATCACCAGTTGTGTATATGATTTATCTTGAATAAAGAATTATTTAACATATAAATAATCCAAATTTAATATATATTGTACTAGTATATTACCATGACTAGTTGAACTAATAATTGTTCATTCTAGTCAAATTTAGTACCATAGTCTAGTTGTACTATATTGAATAACCTAGTACCATTAATTAATGGTGCAGGCCCTATTTTGGGTGTGATTTATACCAGCTCGGGTTGAGTTGTGAATTGATAATTTACCTGTTTTATAATTGTTTACCTATAATCATTGCGCCTTTGAGTGGTTAATTTGTGTCTACACCAATCAGGGGTGATCTTGATGAGCTAACCTGATGGTACTTCCAATATTGACACTGGATTATCACGCAAATCATTTGTGTATGATTTATATATAATGTATACTAATTTTAAGTGCTAACCTCTAGAAAAGGAAGGATTATAACCTAGTAAATTACAAATTTTACCCTAGGCTACTACAATTGGTTTATGCTCACAATTTATTAATTAATACCCCTGTTACTTTCACAACGAAATTATGGGGCCTAAAATACAGAATTCAGCAGCCAGTACAACACACGAAATGTCTAGTAAGAGTATGTTGTACAACTGATCATATGTGAGTCACAACGGACATGTGACTAGACAACTGAACAAGTGTGATCAATTGACCTGACAAATGTGATACCTAAAGTACTTGAAAACCATATAGAGGTGGGTAACAGAAAATACAAAGAACTTCCGAGGCTGGGAATAATTATCTTCAAAGCCTCGTTCAACAAAATGCTGAACCCGACAATCTTCCATGCCTAAACGGAACAATATGTAGAGGATGTCCACGTTCACCTTTATGAATTAATACAGTTTGTAAAAAAATTAAATATAAACTCTGTCTCTCAAAATGCTCTAACAACAAGTGGAGCTAATACATCTGAACCATTCTATGAAGTTCTTCTTACTGCCATTGATCTACCTCAATTTCATGGCAGAGAAGAGGAAAATTTCGAATGTTACTGGAACATGTTCGTTAGTGTACTCTAAAAGTTTTATTAACAAAACAAAGAAATTCCTTTATTTGCGAAGTACTTTTGAGGGTTGAAACAAAGACACATTATTGTTCATCTGATTCCAAATGATGACGACTGCAATACTGCTATACAATTGTTAGAGGTTAACTATAGTAACCAAGAGATTGATATAGCTAACCTCTACTATAAACGTAGAGCAATACCAACACCAGAAAGAACAGCTGAAGCTATACAATAATTTAGACTCCAAGTGGAGTCACTTGTCAAAGCTCTTGCTGCCAAGGCAGATATTCCTAGGGCAGAATGGATGTTAAAATTTGAGATTTAGAGTAAATTCCCCAAAGAAATTTTAGCCCCCATCTGTTCTCATTACCGGCCAGACATCCTCACATCTGGATGAAATATTTAATGGATTAAGGATGACAGTGAACTGCATGAGAGCCCATGAGACAATGACACCAGCAAACTGTTCTTCAACTGACAAGTCTAAACCGACAAAGTTCATTCAGGACCCAAGTAATAATAATCAAACAAAGAGTACAATAATTAATACATCTAAATTTAAACAATCTATTTCCTCACCAAAGTGGAACCAAGGCAGAGTGGGCATATATGCAGTGGGACCCCTCCAAGCCTATAGTCAATATGTCATCCAAGACGATGACTCCAAAGGGTGCTGTGAGCTATGGAACATGTTTGTTTTGCCAAGAGAAACATTAAATGTACCACTGCACCAAATTTCCTGATCGAGACACCCTTGTTGAGCGACTCAAAGAGTTGCAAAATTCCCCGATGTGCCTCAGGAAACACTACCTCCTAGACTGTGAGGTCAAATTACCCATCTGTAATAAGTGTAACAAGGGTCAGCATCATGCAGCATTGTGCGGAGACACCAAAACAAAGTCTCCAAATCCCAAGGTGAAAATTGATATTCCCACCACAGTACAGTACTGCAAGGTGCCACAGAAAATCAGTGTCCTACCGACAAAGACCAAGAATACCTCGACTTTGCCAGGGTCAACTCACCCAAGTATGTGTATGCCAAGTTAGGTTTAGCTCAACTCACCATCCAAGAGAAGAGGACCAGGGTCCATCCCTTTAGGTTGTTTGACCAAGAGTCCCAAACAACATTTGTCACTAGAAATGTGGCAGATGATCTACAATTAAAGCCTGTAAAATAGGTGACCTTAAATATTTTGGGGTTCCTAGCTGATACAGTACCTCAAGTCTACCAGGTGGTACAGCCATCGGTACGATTAGGCAGCTACGTCTGTCAGGTACCAGCCATTGTGGTGGACACAATTCCAATAGACCTACAAGTACAAGTGCAGGCGATGAGTCACAATAACGTGGTTGAAGTATGTTGACCAGACCACACACTAGAAGTTGAAGGGACGACGACGTTTCAGTTCGTCCTGGACCATTCTCAAGTCAATCGACTTGAGAATGGTCCAGGATGGACCGAAACGTCGTCGTCCCTTCAACTTCTAGTGTGTGGTCTGGTCAACCTACATGTACAAGCTCTGGGAGATACTGCAAAATTCCTGAGAAATAGAGGAATAAAATTGGCAGATAAAATTAAGTCTCATCACCTCACTGACTTCGTAATTTTTGTAGGTGCGGACTACTACCACCAATTCATCAGTAGCCCTACTAAATATCAGTGCATAAACATGTTTCAGCAGGAGGCAAATTACTCACAGGCCCAGTATATAGCCTTAGGAGATCAATGCGTGCAGACAAACAGTACAATAGAACACACCCTCGACCTCATCCATCCATCAAGGGTCAGCCCTCGTCATGGCCATTGTGGATTTGTTCAATACCAATAGAAATTTAAATTTATCAGCTGATTTTACAACTCCAGTAGCATTATACTATTGAGATTACAGCTGACTATAACAGAGGTTGATCTTAATATCATCATTTAAACCTGAAGATGAGTTTATGAGGCCTTAGTGGCAAATCAGTGAACAGTAGCCTAAACAGCTACAAGTCACCTGCGACTAATGTTACTGAACCCACTGCAGTCTCAGAACCATAATTGACTATTGATTGAATATTCAATCCTCTGAATCTAATAACCATATTAAATTAAATTTGTCAGCCAAAATAAACTCCAGCAAATAAGCACAAGGGTGCATGACTGTTACGGCCCTACTGGGTCACAACTGGGTTCTTTCTCTGATGTTATTAGAGTTTGGGTATCCGGCCCCAAGTTAGTAGTGGCTTTCAAGGGGTGTGTTCCGTAACGCAAGTAAATTAAAGGGGAAGGGATACAATTGCACTGGTTTCAATATATTATTGCACCACCACCACCATAAATAAATATATAAACAGTCACACGCGGGGTTGCTATTACTACACTTATTATTTACAACAACTCGTCTTCCTCCGAAGACACGGGATGCTCCATGGTGCTCACGATGAGTAGCCCTGGTCCTCTTCTCATGGCCTCACGACGAATCCTCAGATTCTCTTAGACGAGTCTACCCCGGCCACAGGCCAGCCAAATCACAGTCCCACTGGGTGCACCGTCGTGGAGGCCTTCAACCACAAATCCAGCCTGTAGCTGGCAGGTTCCAACCAGCTACGCTGCGTAGGCCACTCCACGACCGATACTAGAGTTGCGAGCCCTAGGCAGGAGCCTCGTGTGATTCCACAGATCACTCTCCTCACCACAACACCCCAGTGGCTAGTCTTCTCCACTAGTCAGCCCCGGGTACGACCATCCCTGGTTCTGCCACCTCACAGGCAGGCTAACACTACAGTGTTCATCCGGGGGGGTGACTCACAGGTTCTGCAGGAAATGCGTGGAGATACTACGGCTGCCTTGGGTAGACTGATCCACCATCAGATTCAGCAGTCCCAGGTCGACTCTGTAATCAGACACGTCATTAGTACTGATGACACTCTAGGGCACCTCACTCACAGACTTAGACACAAACGCCCACCTATCCACTCCATAGATGGCATTGCTGTCTAAGCGTCACCTCACCAGAGATCAGCAGCGGCTATGTTACAAGCTGATCAAGACGGGAAACCAGCCCCTGTGGCCGGTATATCTCGTCCTCACTAGATGGTGTCGTCCATTTGGAGGGGGTTTCGGGAGCTGACTGGCAGATGGCGTTGTCATCACTGCTCTGTGCTAGGACGCTGGGCTCGGGTCCGTAACAATGACTGACTATATAAATCCAACAACTGATGTTGATACATTTATTATTTAATCAAGATGTATTCCATGGGCCTCATTGTTTATATATCAGTAACCAGTTAAATGAACAAGCTTCAAGTTAACACATCTAATGTCACTGTTACCACTGCAGTCCCAGAATCATACTTGACTGTAGTATTCACATTCAGTCCTCTGGGGTTAAATAAAATATAATTAGGCTAGAAATTTTGCCTCCCAAGTGTTAACATAGAAATCAAATCGCCAAAGAACTCCAACCCCTGCAACTCTAGTACGGGACATCCATCCTGTATGAACTGATGCACAAATGTGTGAATACTAAATATTAACATCAAATTAATCTAATAAATCTGAGGATGAGTATCGGTGTTCATCTGGTCTAAATTTTGGACTTCGACTCGTGTTTAGCCCTCTCGGGAATTATGTCAGAAAACCTGACATCATTTACTAACATTTAATACATTAGGCAGATAATATTGCTGCTGTTTTGCAATAACAAATTAATCCTAGAAAAGGGTTAATTTCTTTCTATTATCCCACTTTCGGTAGTAATAGATGTACTCTAATACTGTAGTGAATGTCTACTAACCAATAATTTATATTGATGACTAGTAGTACTCGGCCATGCGTTGTTGTTGCTCAGGAAAACACATGCGTTGCTTAGCGACAGCAACCCCTCCCTTTTCCCCCCATCCTCCCCAACATTCCCCCTCGCCCATCCCTTCATTTTCCCAGCCATTCCCCACTCCTGTCCCCTCGTCCACCCCACTCCCGTCCCTTCGTCCTCCCCCACCATTCCCCACTCCCTCGTTCAATGCATTCCCAAATGATCAGATGTTCCCATCAGAAAAATGGGAACATCAAATGATCTGATGTTCCTATCACTGAAAAATAAGACGAACAGTTAAAAAACTAAATTAATAAAATAAAAAAATAAAAAAATTAGCTATACTCACAAAATGAATGGTATGGTAAACAACTCAGCCCAATGCCAATGCAATCTCACACAAAATAATTAAATCAAAATGAAAATAATTCGAAATCTATGAAAATTTAATTTATTAGTGCAATTGGAAACATTGAAATGGAATCGTAACATATTTGGTATAGGGTGTGTTGCTTTTACATGCAACAGATGGAGCTGGTTTTCCAAAAAAAAGTGTTTTTACCTGTCACAGGTATAGCATGTATGTAGTAGGTACATAAAAACATGGGCGTATTCATATGCAATGTTCTGTCCAAATTTCAAAACAATCGGTAAAGAGGTTTTGGAGATTTCCCCTCACATGGAAACACATTTTTTTCCCGAAAAGCATGTTTTTACCTGTCACAGACGTGACAACTATATAGTAGTATAAAAACACGCTCGTATGTGAATGGAATGTTGTGTGAAAATTTCAAAGCAATCGGTGAAGAACCTTCGTAGATTAGCGATTTTGAACAAACGAACATTTACATTTTTATTTATATAGACTACATAAATAAACCATCAACCCCCTAGAATGTGTATGGAAAACAATTTGTGAGAATTTTAAACCATAGTGTCCACTTTTAACATCAAACAATTTGCTATCGAAAATATAAATTAATGTAAACTAAATAAATTTAAAACTCACAGGTCAATTCCCCACAAGACGTCTCGTAGCTCCCTTTTGCTCGTCACCTGACTATTGGTCCCATGTTGATTGGCACGAAAATATCTAGAGTCCATTTGCAAACTGCCATAT
The DNA here is from genome assembly GCF_040958095.1 of Procambarus clarkii. Classification (NCBI taxonomy): domain Eukaryota; kingdom Metazoa; phylum Arthropoda; class Malacostraca; order Decapoda; family Cambaridae; genus Procambarus; species Procambarus clarkii. Next base: position 4,590,135 of record NC_091227.1, read on the forward strand.
TAGAAAATGTCAGAAAGTGACCACCTAAAAAATCTTTAATAATATTTCTAATAAACAGTGCAACTTGCACATTTCCCGCTTGAACTAAAATTATCACTGGCCCATTGTACAAGTAGGTTGAACAATTTCTATTATATCCGGAAAATGCACAAACGAGAATGGATTGCAGTGCTAATCATAACAATATCCATTGTGTGCTCCAAACCCTCAACCCCCACTCAATCCCATTGTCAATAACGCGCACTAACCACCACCACTACCTCAGTGACCTCCACTCCCAGGATATCTCTAGTGACCAATCCACCAACCTTCTTCTTACCTTCTACACACGAACCTATCAAGTACCTCCCATAATCAGGCAGATACCCATAATGAGAATAGAATATCAATGACCAGCCAAAAAATTTGAGAAAAAGATTGTTGAAATTAACCTCATATAAGAGCAATAGTAATTACATTGTAACTGAAAAAATCACTATGGTAATTTTCCACAGACAATACCAGGTATCAAGAAGATAAAGGTTTGAAAATATAAATTTTTAGAAAGATACCAATAATGAAGAATATTTTGCACAAATGACTTCAGTGAAAGGAAACAAATTTTTGGGTAGAGATTTACATAACAGAGTAATGTATAGATGTAACATAGATGACCAGAGTAACATAGATGGGCAGAGTAACATAGATGACCAGAGTAACATAGATGACAAGAGTAACATAGATGACCCCAGACAAGAATATAAGAAAGCAAACAGAGCTTGGATAAATATCATACAAAGGGAGGCCGAATTATCGAATAGATTGATGGCAAAGCTTCTAGTATTGCGAGGTGTCAATAATAGACAAATTGACTAAAAATCGATGTATCAGAAAAAGCGTGAAGAAACACGGAGAAGAGACAAGAAATAACTTCTACCAAAACTGGTAGAAGTTGCTTAGAGAAATTTCCTAAAAGAACATATTAGAGAGGAAACATGGAGGTGAATGGGAGACCAATCAACATGAGTGGATCTAGACCTTACCAGGAGCAAATTGGTCATTGAGAACATTGAGTAAGTGACCATTGTGAACTGGTCTTTGAATGTGCAGTTCTTATGAAAGTTGTAGTAAAATGAAGAGAAGACAAAAGGGAAGACTAGTTTTTCATACAGGCGAGTATCAGAAGGTTAGAAAATTCTTAGTTACAATACCCTGGGATATAGAACTAGGAGAAAAAGTGGTATAAAACTTGATAATAATCCAATGTAAAGTAACTTAATTTATACTGCCCATATTTGGATAAATGAGGTGAGATACAAAAAAAATCTGAATTTAACAGACAATGTTTGGAGGCAAAAAGTTGAAGTAAAAGAGCATGCAAGATATTCATGGGGCACAGAACCGAGGGAGAACCATAACGTATATACAAGAGGCAGGAACGAATACACAGCAAAGAAGCAATATGATAAGTATATAACATCCAAGGCTAAGATTATCCTAAATTACTAAATAGCCAATTGAGGTAAGATTTCGGTAAATAATAAGTGAACAGACAACACAAAAGAGGAGTCCATACAAAGAGTAATGAGGAAGTTTGTGAATGTTATGAGCTCATGTACAGTGCCCCTATTTCACTGTTAAGAGACATGGACAAGAACCTCATATTAATGTAATGAGGGAGTAACCTTCAGCATCACTGGAACACATAGCCTGGCCAAATATCAATCAATGTTCTAGGGGAGTGAAAGGCTAGTAAAAAATATTCTAGTTTACTGGCATTAATATAAATCCACATAATATTAAGATAATAAACAGGTACTAACTCACACACAATTACTTTATCCAGCTTCTCATCAGCTGGGCATGATCATACAAAAATGTCTGGAAACTGCATCAATCAACACTAGCTGGCACCAAGAACTTTGCCTGACACAGTGGAACACTAGGGCCTATAAGCTGCTAATACCAATACAGTGTGGTGGTGGTGGCACATCCAGTAACACATGAGCTATGGAGAAACAATATCTCATAAAGCACCATGGCATTACTTAAGTTCCTCAAAATATCACCTCACAAAGACATATAAAAACCTCTACCACCTGGTATAGATTATGAACAACAGTAGAAAATATCCATGGTAATATATAGTGTTACATGATAATTAATCTAACAGTCACAATACACAAATAAGGTCCCAAATCTCGGACCGGAACGCCACAGATGCGCTCGCTGGAATGGTCAAGGAGTAGTCGCCTTGAGCCAAGCTCGCCGGGAAGCGACAGTGTATCCAACTCCATGAGTCAACTGACCCTCATCTTTCAAATAATCTCAAGCTCATTACAGACATAACTCGATCATGAACTCTAATTTAATATACAACAAAGTTAAGATTATAAGACACAACCTTACCTAATTTATACAAAATAAGAATTCAATACATTAGAGAATGTATCATGACATAAAAATAAGTACACAAAGAATTCGTATCGGTACGACATGGTAACACTGGCGCGAGTCGGTACATTAAAGAGTGGGGGGGGGGTGAGGAATGGAGGGGGAAGTTAGGGAGGATTCAAGACGTCGGCCAACCGTTAATACATGTGTATACAAGAATAAAAAATAAAGTAAATATATACAACATTTGTATCAAAAGCTTGTCTAGGTGGTATACATTTCACAGTACCATTATTTCAGTAAATGTCATGAGAAGAGGAAATACAAAGAACAACACTGAAATGGAAATTACACAGTATACATGTGAGTAATACATCTGGAACCTAAATGTATTCATTCTCCATCATGATCCACATAATGTTATCTATACAGCATTTATGAAGCATTACATACAATAAGCATACAAGGAGATTTTTCAAGCTACATGACATTAGGCTACTGCTATACACTAGACAACTAATATATATCCACAATTACATGGCATACATCTTTGATACAGAATTATCATAGAACTGGTTATGTATGTCACACATTGACAATACATAAATTAAGAATAATATTGTGTAAAAGAAGATTCACTAATAATTTCAACATTGGTGATACTAGGCTAATCAGCCAAGATATCACTAATAGTTTGAGCACAATCATACACCAGCCTCAGTATGATCATACTGGTGTATGCTTGGTCATAACAGCGAAAAAACTCATTAAAAATTTCCAGGAAGTTTTCATGATAGAACTAGAGCTGCCCCTAAATCTATTTATTTCTTTATTTATTTATATATATATACAAGAAGGTACATTAGAATTGTGAGGATACATAGTATAGTAATTACAATCTTGTAAAGCCACTAGTACGCGCAGCGTTTCGGGCAGGCACAATTCTTATCTAAGATTTCTAATGGAACAGGCACTACCAGAAAGAAACACTAATGCAATATAAGTGATATTAGAGAACGAAAAGAAACACTAAGAGGAGCTGGATGTTATGGAAGCCACAAGTCGCGTGTTGATCTCACCATGGATCCTGAAAGGGGAAGCTTTAGCATTATGTTTAGCATATTGCATACTATAGTCTTCATCTCATCACTTGATATGGCCGAACTTCCTGATATTTGGAAAATGGCAAAGGTGGTACCTACGTACAAGAAAGGGGGAAGATAGGAACCACTGAACTAGATACCGGTATTGCTAACATGTGTTCTCTGTAAGCTATTAGAGAGACTGGTTAAAAGATAGTTCATAGAACATTTCCAACCCATAAACTTTGTTTCTAAGCATCAATAGGAATTCAGTTTGACCAACTGTGTGAGAATGGGATTCCACAGCTGTCTTACCCTCCTGTTAATAGCTAACTACCTTGTAGTGCACCCCCGCAAAAGAATCTGAATTTGTTTTCTCTCCTGACGTTGTTAAGAAGCATTCAAGAAGCACAAAAATCCAAGTAAAATGTTTCTACCTCTTGTAGTTTAGCTGTAGTTGTACTCACCTAGTTGTGCTTGTGGCGATGAGCTTTGGCTCTTTGTTCCCGCCTCTAAACTTTCAATCAGCTGGAGTAGATTTTCTTGAGCCTATTGGGCTGTATCAAATCTACATTTGAAACTGTGTATGGAGTCTGCCTCAACCACATCACTGCCTAACGCATTCCATTTGTTAACAACTCTGACATTGACAAAATTATTTATAATGTCCCCGTGGCTCATTTGGGTACTATGTTTCTACCTGTGTCCCCTTAATCGTGCTCCCCCTATGCTAAATAGTTTGTCTTTATTCACTGTCAGTTCACCTGAGAATTTTGTTGGTGGTGTTCATGTCTCCCCTTACTCCTCTGTCTTCCAGGGACGTGAGGTTTTGCTCCCCTAGCCTTTCCTCGCAGCTCATACCTGTCAGTTCTGGGACTAATCTGGTGGTATACCTCTGACTTTTCTTTAACGTTGTCTTGTATTTACAAAGGTACGGATTCCAGGCTGGAGATGCATACTCCAGGATTAGTCTGACACAAGTGGTATACAAGGTTCTGAATGATTCCTTTCAATAGTTTCTAAAGGCAGTTCTTATTTTGGCCAATCTAGTATATGTTGCTGATGATATCCTTTTGATGTGAGCCTCTGGGGACAAGTTCGGTGTGATATCGACCCCCAGATCGTTTTCTGTATTTGACTCTAGCAGGATTTCACCTCCAAGTTGGTACCTTGTGATCGGTCTCCTGCTCCATTCACCTAATTTCATTACTTTACACTTCAGAGTTCAGCTTTAGTAGCCATAGCCATGTAGTGACCCGGAGAAGTTGCTCTTTTTCTGTAGAAATTAGATGAGGTGCCACACTGGAATAGCTTTGTCGATCAGTTTGTATTGATGTGTTAAAGGTGGTGTTCCTTATGAATAGCTTTGAAAATATGAGTATGTTCAGATGTATGTTCATAAATGTACACACACGACATGTATTTATTCATACCAATATACACACATAAGCCTAAATCTTATAATAGGACATAGAACACATTTTACCAGTAAATATAAATATGGTAATCACTTATTTGATATTGTTAAAAGTTCGATGGTTCCTCGTATGGCTCCCTAGCACAGTCAGAAACTGAAAGGTGATGTATCAGACATGGTCATTAACGTTTTTACTGACGCCTTAGATGGAAAGTGGTGTGGGAACCGACCTGTGAGATTTATATTTATTTAATTTATATGAATTTATATTTACGTTAATTTATATACTTCGATAGCAATTTGTATAATGATAAGTGGACTGTATTTCTGCAATAATCTCATAATCTCACAAATCGATCCTCTACACATTAGGGGGGTTTAAATTAATTGAATATATATGCAGCCAATCAAACTACAGTAATAGACTACATACATTGAAGAGGTTCCTACAGCAGGCTAGTCCACCAGGTATAACTAGTGTGTAGACACCAAATTATCCTCTTTGAGGTTGCTTCCATCACCCAGTAACTGATGCACAAAGCATATGCTTCCTCGTCTTGACCTGTCAAAAGGGCGCTAGCTGTAAAGCCAGATTCTATATATGACAAGTATTTCAGAGAAAACTGTACATGGAACATGAAGACCTGGCTTAATTACCTTTAGTTTGAGGCTACCACGTGCTCTAACCGGATCACCCTATATAATGACATTAATGGCCATAAATGAAAATAAACGGGTTTCGGAAAGAACACTTAACTTGAATTTGTTGACAGCGTGTTGAAAATGGTACACCTTTGGTTTCCATAACACTACGTCCAAGTAAAATTAACAGGAGCCGTATTTGCTCCCGTATGCCTCTGGTCTAGTATCAACAACAATGGCTGCCCTCCTTCCTCCCTGACGCCTGGCTTACATTGTCCAGATTTCAGAAAGTGATAGAAGGGTCACATTTACTCTACTTTAATATTGATAATTAAGTTAATTTATATAAGATGTTTTTATGATGGTAAAGTCCAAAGACTAATGTATTTAAGAATAATTCCCACCATAATAGGTGGAGAATATAATAGTATGTGGTGATGATATCCCGTTTTCTATAGACGGTAATTCCACTACAAGTTACGTTTTCTATGGGTTACTTGTTGGTAATACAGCAGCAATTATCTGTATGATATAAAATGGTGTCGGATTTTCCAACACGTGGAAGGTCTAAAGATATTTTTTAAATTAATATGTAAGATGGTTACTGGAGGCCTGTGGAAGCAAATATAAACCCCATGTATGAGCAAGGCTTTCACATCTTATACAGTACCCTAATACTTCACCTGAGGAAATGCGCAGCCGAAAGATGGTTGTGCAAATGATTGCACAACAGTAGTATGTCAGTGTGGAACATCCAGCGTGCACTGTTTTTCAGTCCACTGGTCTAGATACTTTAATTAGGGACTTAGGTCTGCCGTACTGGCTCTCACCGGATAGTCTACGTTATCAGTAGACCAAATGTACTGCAAGGGCCAGTGTATACATTGTCCAACAATTAAATAGAGCAAGTTGAACATATACATCGCAAGTCATATGTCTCGGAGCTGTTGTACTGTGGACTGTTGGACAGTACAACAGTCCAACAGTAAATTGGACTGTTGTACTGTGGTGGAGCCCACTTAGAGCCTCACAAATTCATTTTACCTCCGGAGGTCGTCTACAATGGACGTGTATCAATCAAGTTAATTAGCCACTAACGTGATCAACCTGCATGATTTTCTCTAAAAATAAAAGTCACTCGATAAGACTCAATTTCATGCTACATGATTGTCTACTGAATCCGATTGCAGTAGATGAGAATATAATACGATTTTCTGAGTGAACTTGAAGTGTAGAGAAACTATGTGATCCCACGTCATGTCGAACAGAAGTAACAGACTGCAGCTAGAGCACCTGAGAATGTCATAAAACAGTATACTATAATAGCTGGCAAGATGATTAAAGTGATACAAATCGTATATAATCGTCGCCGCATGAGTTCTTGTGTGAATTTCCTGGCAATCAAATAAACATAGACTCACAACATGATCAGTGTGTATTAAGATAACTGCCTGGAAGTGACGAGTCACCTGCCCACGTGTCAGTGATCAGACTAGCTGCCAACACCGTGCTGTGAGTGTGTTGAGTCTCCCACCAACATTAAGCTGCCATGTGGCATCATTGACAACTGCCTCTCACCTGAACTAGCCACGTATGACCCATTTTGTCCATCTGTTCCACCCCACTGTGTCCTAACTTTGTGTCCATCTGTTCCACCACACTGTGTCCTAACTTTGTGTCCATCTGTTCCACCCCACTGAGTCCTAACTTTGTGTCCATCTGTTCCACCACACTGTGTCCTAACTTTGTGTCCATCTGTTCCACCACACTGTGTCCTAACCAGATACCATGTAAAGTCAGAGTTATTGTGAATGTAGGCTCATGTGTGATCCTGTGACTGTACACCTCTACCACCGTGCTGTGTCACACACCAGTCACCACATGTGGCTGGCGTGACTGTACACCTGTACCACCGTGCTGTGTTACACACCTGTCACCACATGTGGCTGTACACCTGTACCACCGTGCTGTGTCACACACCTGTCACCACATGTGGCTGGCGTGACTGTACACTTGTACCACCGTGCTGTGTCACACACCTGTCACCACATGTGGCTGGCGTGACTGTACACCTGTACCACCGTGCTGTGTTACACACCTGTCACCACATGTGGCTGTACACCTGTACCACCGTGCTGTGTCACACACCTGTCACCACATGTGGCTGGCGTGACTGTACACCTGTACCACCGTGCTGTGTCACACACCTGTCACCATATGTGACTGGCGTGACTGTACACCTGTACCACCGTGCTGTGTCACACACCTGTCACCATATGTGGCTGGCGTGACTGTACACCTGTACCACCGTGCTGTGTCACACACCAGTCACCACATGTGGCTGGCGTGACTGTACACCTGTACCACCGTGCTGTGTCACACACCTGTCACCACATGTGACTGTACACCTGTACCACCGTGCTGTGTCACACACCAGTCACCACATGTGGCTGGCGTGACTGTACACCTGTACCACCGCGCTGTGTCACACACCTGTCACCACATGTGGCTGGCGTGACTGTACACCTGTACCACCGTGCTGTGGCACACACCTGTCACCACATGTGGTTGGCGTGACTGTACACCTGTACCACCGTGCTGTGTTACACACCTGTCACCACATGTGGCTGTACACCTGTACCACCGTGCTGTGTCACACACCTGTCACCACATGTGGCTGGCGTGACTGTACACCTGTACCACCGTGCTGTTTCACACACCTGTCACCACATGTGGCTGGCGTGACTGTACACCTGTACCACCGTGCTGTGTCACACACCTGTCACCACATGTGGCTGCCCTGACTGTACACCTATACTACGCTTGTTCGCATGGCCAGCCACGTGCTTTGTGTATCGGCATGAATCTGTCATCTACTTGCCACGCCTTAGTGATGTTGCAGTTGTGTCATACCAGCTGCCAAGGATCATCAGGGCTGTCCATGCTGTATGAGTATTGAGAGAGTGAGAGCATATCAGGCCAGCCTGCTGTATGTACAATCTCTATACTTATAATTAATATTCTTTCATTGTGCTAACCCTGTGATCAGCAACCCGCTTGATAAATATGTCATCAAATACCTGCAACACGTGTGAAGTAAACTGGAGGGTGTGAGTGTGGTAATGTTAGTTCACCGTGCTGCACATACCTCTCACCTCTATATTGGTTACATACACACTCCCAACTTTGTTATGAATTATCATTGTTGTGTTGACGTCTCAGCGTCGTGTGATATTTAATTATTGCATTATTGTCTCAGTGTTGTGTTTAGTTCATTTGTGAATAATGCCTCAAAAATGTTATTATTTAATTCATTATTATTGTCTCAGTTAATTTAGTTTAATTCACTTATGATTGTATTAATCATGTGTGTTTAATTAATTTATGATTTGTCTTAGTGACGTGTTCTTAACTCATTTATAATTATCATCTCGGTGACGTGCGTTTAATTAGTTTATGTTTAATGTCTCAGTGACGGGTAACTGACTCTTTTATAATTTAAAACTCAATGATTTATGCTGTGTACATTTTGGCGCAATGATTTGTAATTGTGCATTTCATGTGTATTGATGTGCACTGCCCCGAGAGTCCCGTCTGGACCGGAAATCAACATTCCTTTACTGCAAGTAACATATGCCGAACGTGTCAGAGTGTTCCATAGTGTTCGGCTTAGTTCACATTGACCCAAGCAAGTGGGTAGAGACCGAGTGTCTCCTCATACCAGAGTGATGGGAACGATTCCTGCTGTGTACGGGTTGAGTAGATTTATCGTTACACTCTTGATTAACGCAAGGGCAAGCTCATTGTGTATTGGTAAGCAAGTATATTGAATATATATTAGTACCAGAGTCTTTTCTTCAGCATTTCCCTAAGTTCTGCCCCCACCCTCCTATTTATTCTGCCATTATTGTCACTTTGCTGATTATTTGGTACCGGCTCTGGGTATCGAGACCCTACAGCCTACTAACACTAACATACTCAATGTTTATAGGGGAACACAGCAGTCATTTGGTACCGGCTCTGGGTATCGAGACCCTATAGCCAACTAACACTAACATACTCAATATTTATATGGGGATCACAGCGGTCATTTCTCTAGAAGATGGTTCACACATTTGAGCAAGGCTGACGACCCAGTGACGGGAGATATGTTCGTCTGGAGACTGGTGTGGTGAGATACTCCTCTCCATTTGAGGTACAGCGTATCTGCGCAACTGCTCTCTCTTATAATTTCTGTAAATTGATGGTGTTGCATGCGTCTTTGCCGAATTTTACCCTCACTCCAATTAGGGCAATATAACCGGAGAGAGATACCTAGACAGACTGCATTCTCCTTCTTTGCAAGAAAGCTTTTGACGCTATTCATAACATGTACTCTAGGGGAACTCTTATGTAAACTAGGAAAACAGACTGGTGTATCAACAAGATTACTAAAGTGGGTGATAGAGGGCCTTTGAAGGAGGCAAAGAGTCATAGTAAGAAGAGAGCTTTCAAACTGGAGAAAGGTAGTGAGTTGAGTACCTCAAGTGTCAGTAATTGGGGCTTATCCTGTTCCTAATATATGAATGCAATCGAGCAGCGGAGCAAGCTCATTTTTGTCAATGTCTGTTGATGATGAATTGCTAAGTAGACTAATCACAAATGAGGAGGACTGCAGTACCTTACAAGATGAACTGGAAAATATCCAGAGATAGTCAGAGAAATTGCTACTAGACTTTAACCCTGACAAATGCAAGGTTATGTGGACTCTAATCAGGGAAAAGAGATCTCAAATGCAGCTCAATATGAAGGGAAGGCAATTTCCAATTTCTGAAAAAGAGAAAAACTTAGGCGTGGACATAACTGGGAAGCTATACTAGAGGCACACACCAGCAGAATAACTAGGGTAGCATTTGCGTTACTAGTAAACGTTTCGTTATCATTCAGGAACATAGACAAAGATCTCTTCCGAACGCTGTAGAAATACTTTGAGACTCATTATTGAGTATGATGGAATGGCTTTAATCACTACTTAAAGGAAAAAAAACTTTAAAAGGTGCAAACATATGCAACAAGTCTCGCTCCTGTTAATGAACAAATCCACAAGAGCCGTGATGAGGGTTCGAACTTACGTCCAGGATGCGCCTTAGTCGAGTGCGCCACGACAATCCACGACAGTCGATTGCGCCTCGCTCCTGAGCTCAGGGGACAGAGCTATGAAGAAACTCTGAGAGAACTGAACATCACAACACTGGAGGGAGGAAGGAATAGGGCTACGCGATAGCGACGTGCAAGATACTAAGGGGATTTACAAAGTAGATCTAGAAGAGATGTTGAAATTAATTATCAGTCGAAGGAGAGGACATGATTGGAAACTGAAATGACAGATGAGTCAAAGGGATGTCAAGAAATATCTTTTTAAGTCTCAGAGTAGTAAGTTTAATGGACTAAATGAGGAAATTTACGAAGAGAATTCAAAATATTTTTACACGTAAATATTAAATAACACGAGGGAATGTCGCAGCATTAAACAAATGATGGTCGAAATGCTGGCCTTACGAGTTTATGCTTGACTCAGCAAAGACAACTGAATATATAAACACACATGTCGGAAAAACCGACACCATTTACTAACATTTATTACAATAGGCACATAATATTTCTGCTGTTTTGTACTTACAAATTAACACGATAAATAGTGTTTTAATGATTCAAAGAAAACGAGACTACAGTGAAATTTTCCCCGGAAAAAAACAGGGAAATCATTGCCATGTAGCCATTAAATTCACCAGCTAATAATATTGGGAATTCTTCTTAAAACATCAGTCTCTGGACGGTAGACATCATGAAAACATTTTCCCTTGAACCAACTTAATTATCAGTACTAAAATAACTTAAATACAAACCCTCTTTCCACTTCTTGATAAAACGCATCTGGAGAACAGTCGATGCGGGAGGGAGAGGACATGTACTCGAGAGTTGCCCTCTCGAGTACATGGGGAACAACAAGTTATTGTCTGGAAGACGGCGAATGTGGTCCCAATATACAAAAAGGGCGACAGGCAAGAGGCACTGAACTACAGGCCAGTGTCCTTGACTTGTATACCATGCAAGGTGATGGAGAAGATCGTGAGAAAAAACCTGGTAACACATCTGGAGAGAAGGGACTTCGTGACAAATCGCCAACATGGGTTCAGGGAGGGTAAATCTTGCCTTACAGGCTTGATAGAATTCTACGATCAGGTGACAAAGATTAAGCAAGAAAGAGAGGGCTGGGCGGACTGCATTTTCTTGGATTGTCGGAAAGCCATTGACACAGTACCGCATAAGAGGCTGGTACATAAGCTGGAGAGACAGGGAGGTGTAGCTGGTAAGGTGCTCCAGTGGATAAGGGAGTATCTAAGCAATAGGAAGCAGAGAGTTACGGTGAGGGGTGAGACCTCCGATTGGCGTGAAGTCACCAGTGGAGTCCCACAGGGCTCTGTACTCGGTCCTATCTTGTTTCTGATATATGTAAATGATCTCCCAGAGGGTATCGATTCATTTCTCTCAATGTTTGCGGACGATGCTAAAATTATGATAAGGATTAAAACAGAAGAGGACTGTTTGAGGCTTCAAGAAGACCTAGACAAGCTGAAGGAATTATCGAACAAATGGTTGTTAGAGTTTAACCCAACCAAATGTAATATAATGAAGATAGGTGTAGGGAGCAGGAGGCCAGATACCAGGTAACATCT